>NW_025765837.1:0-102241 GCF_003918875.1 Haliotis rubra | reverse complement strand
TGCCATTACGATCAGCCAAATGAGGATTAAGAGTATAACGATTTAGGTAACTTATTCAAACGAAATCCGGAGGGCTGAACAAACTAAAACGGAAGTCAGGAACGATACGGAAAATATCGGGTCACGGGGTGCTTTGAAGTCCGGAGAAACAGGTTCCCCTGCCGTATTCAAATTCTTTGGTTCACGTTCAAACACCAGCCGTTCTGAATTACCGGTGATCATCATCTTCATCAAACAGAAACCATCGAAAATCATCCGAAAACGTACCGGACCGCCGAACGGCGTTGACCGTTCAGAATCGATTATATTCGCACAGTTGAAATTGGAGCGTTGAACACCAGTTCCGATATACCAGCCGTCAAACGCCGAATTTCGAAATCAACCTTGAATATGTCCTTCATATTGAATATTCGCGATTTTAAGGAATATCTACTCGTTCAGTAAGCGATATTACTGGTCAGGAGCGTTCGCGCCAAACGCGAATAACAATAATAATCAATATCAACCGAACGATTACGTCAGGGCGTCCTCTCGTTCAGAGTGCTAAAGGAGCATGCGAGCTTCAAAACGCAAACATTACGGTGAGAGCGAAAGTTCTCGATCTGGAGTTTATGGAGTTTTGTCAACCGATAGGCGGACGTTAATAATACGGGTTCACCGAATATATTAACGTAGATCACCTTCCTTCCGCAGCGTACGTAACCGGCAGCGTAATAAACATAGCCCTGTTATCATCGCAACGCGAACGATGTTCATCAACAAAGCGGTTGAGTCCGCTGATGAGCGGTAATATCGAATCAAAAATATCATCTTTATAACTTCGAATTATCAGATGAACATTGTTTTCCACTGCAATAATCAGCAAACCATAACCACGTATCTTCAAGGGTTACCGCGAGTTAGTCGAATAAACAAAGACTTCAATATTCAAGCGCGATACGCCAAAGCCGTTGAAAAGACAAAGCCAAAAGATATCAGTTCAATGATACGTTAATGATCCGTTTGTTCCACGAATAACGATAAACATCCTTTCAATTTCGACCAAACCATCAACAACAGAAGCGGTATGTCAACAATCGTTGGTTCGCATCATTAAAGGAACGCGAACTAATCTCCAGCATCATACCAACCGGTTCCGCCAGTTACCTTTCGCGAGCGAGTTAATATTAATCAATATCGATCGCAGCCATAGTCGCGATCTGTCAATTTCCATTGTCAAAAGTGAATTCGATGAGGGAATAGCGTAATGTTATAAAATCTCCGTCGACAGCGATCAGTAAAACACAGAATATTCGAATCGAACTTAAACTAGCATGGAGAAAGTCGATGTTATCATTTTCGGGATCAACAATCATAAAAACAGGTTATAGATCGTCAACGACAGAAGGTAAACACCGCCATCAGGATTCGTCAGTTCAACGATTAAAGCAGCTTAACAAATGCCCCATATTTTATCATTGGTTTAACGATATAGAAAACCAAAAAGACATTCGTAAACGCGCTTCATCACATACCGTTCAACACGTTGAAACAGGTCATCTTGGTTCAAGAACCGGCAAGTCACAGTTCGCTAGTATCTCTGAACGAAAGCGCAACGATGGCTGATTCACTTCATCGCTCATACGCTCGAAAAAGATATTTCAGTAACAGGAATACCATCAGTTACTTCCTCTTCGAATCACAACTAATCATTAATAAATCAGTACGTTTCGTCATCGAAAGCCGGTCCGTATGTAAACGTCAAGAGAGACGGTACGTGACTGGATTTGAACAGAAAGACGCTCTAAAAGTTGACATCCAACCAGTACCGTAACCGATCATCAATTCCAAGTATTTAATGCCGTCATTTTGAACAATCATCACTACGTTATTGTGCACAAGATATTTTCTTCAGTAGGCGACGGAAGTGAACCGGTTTACGCCCAAAGCCTCCAAAGCCGGAGTCGAATGAAGCCGGGTTTATATTTGTAAGCCTTTATGGTAAATTTAAGTTCAGAGTTGACAAAAGCATATGGAATGGTTGATAGCCCGTCTAAAACTGGCGGGGAAAACATATGGCGTTAACCTCAACCACACTGGTTCATCGCCTTACTATTATCATCGATTTAAAAGTTCGTTCTGCCACCCAGCATCGCATCTATCGGCAACAGCTGCATTTCATCGCTTAATCAATAAAGACGTTATCATCAGCTTTCGCAAACTGTCATCGAAGTTTGCCGACATTCGCCGATCACCACTCGAAAAGTTCATTCACGACCACCAAGAATGTATTCAGTATCAACGAACAAAGACGCAAAGTCTAATGCATGGCTTAGCCGTTTATTAATACGATTTACCCATCGCCATGTTCTTTCACTCAGAGTCATTGCGTATCATTGTTAACGAATGCGAATCTTTTGATAGCGAGATGAGGGATTGTTAGCCTTATCACGCCAGTTTCAATCTTCGGTATCGGAGGGTGAGATGGAATGTGCGAAGAACAACATTTTGAAACATTCATCGTTGTTTTCGCTCTTTCAGTCAACGCGAAGAGATTAATAATAATTATCGTACTGTTCGCCCTGCCCATCCCGCCACCACCTACCGTGCACCCAACCTAAAGTGCCCGGACGGGGATGCGGGCCGGAAACGCGGATGAACGTGACGCGATGACGAACGGGATGCGATGCGATGGAAACGACGCGACGAAACGACGCGACGTGACGGAATGTACCGAAACGCGACGCGATGCGGATGATTGTAACGTGCGACGAATGACGTGGATCGATGTGTGATGCAGATGAACGTGGGGATGCGTGATGAATGGATGTGGGATGCGATGGCCCCAGATGCAGACGGGGATGGATGGACGTGGGGATGGAATGTGATGGAATGGATGTGATGTGCGATGGAATCGACGTGATGGAATGCGATGTGATGTGATGGAGGGGCTTCGGTCATTTGCTTTGTTTTCGTCATTCCGCCAATGCCGATTTTTATGGGCTTTGCCTGGACATGACAGCCGCATTACTAACATGTTTCTTTTGTTTGTCAGATTTTATTTAGCCATATAATTAATGCGAACACTGGAGTCAGTTGAGCGTTTTCGAATTTCGGTTTCCTTTTCCAGTTAAGGCCTCTATGGCGACGAACGGAAAATGTTTAGTCGTTGGTTTCGATAGCAGCGACAAACAATCCAGTGAGCCAGAAGACTTGCGTTCATCGAAAGTTTGCGCATCAATACCGCAGCGACACACCAGGTTTTTAATATGTCAGTTCAACGATCAGCCAAGAGAGATTGCCGGTCAGTAGATATATCAATCTGACGCCTGTTACGGACGAGCACTTCGATCCGCATCTTAAGACGCTTTTTGGCATCAGAGAAACCGATGCTCGAGTAACCTGATCTATCGATCTCCACAGCGGTTTCCAGATTGATCAAATTTGAGGCGTTTCGCGTCGTACGTGCGCATCACATATTTAATCAGCTCGTTTGAATTTAATTTGTTCACCGTTCAGGTGAACAAAGTCGAAGTGGTGTTGGGCAAAGGAACACCGTTCCTGAAACTGCCGCCAACCACTGCACCTTCCTTCAATCGACATTGGCGCACTACGCAGCAAACGGTTGGCGTGACAATGGTTCATCAACGGGGTCGAAGGTTAGTTTACTCATCATCACCACGAAGGTTAACGGCGTCTGGTTGATCAGGGCGCAGTGCCGATCTGGCCGACCAGGGTTCAGGCGCTATGATTCACTTTGTTGACCAGTGGTTCAAGTGCCATGACACCTTGCCGACCAGCGGTCGCGTTGGCGATTCATCTTTGCCGACCAGTGGTTCAGGTGTTATCTTCATTTTGTTGAACAGGGTTCAGTATGACATGACCAGGTCAAGTATGATCAATTTCAGCCGACAGCGGTCAAGTCGTTTACGATTCAATATTGAATGGGGGTTCACCTTGAAGTCGGGTCATGCCATGAAATTACGCAGACCGAAATTAGGTGCTGATGACTACTTGCAGACAGATTCACCTGCCGACCAGGAGGTGCTACGATTGTTCTGCAGAAGTCTGCTCCATGATCACTTGGTAGATCAGGGTTCGCCGTTGGCGATTCATTGTTGACTTCCATGGTTCACGGTTAACAGTTCAGTGACTACTATATCAGTGTAACGAGGCGCGATTCACTTTTGCCGATCAATGGGCTGGGTGTTATGATCACCTGTCGACCGTCTGTAAGATAAAGGTCACCAGGTGGAAATGGGCGACGCGACGTGCTGGGTGCTATTTATCGTGACGAAAGGCAGTAAAATGCGTCCACTTCGTATGCACAGCTATCACGCCGCTGCAAAACTGTTTTCGTACCATGTTTGCAACAAGTGAATGCGTAATAGGCGTGTTCTTTCAGCCACGGTTAAAATTGACAACAGAGAATACACCGACATACGCCATTCACTTCTCCAGATCAAACAGAGAAGGAAGAGAACGAACCAAAGGTTCATAATATCACGTTTGTCGACTTACCAAAGCCTGATCACCGTGTAAGTTCTGGGGCCTGTCATCCGGAACTATCGATGAAGAACAAAGCTGGTCGCAGACAAACTCAAAGTCGCGAAATGAGTGTCCTGACATACCACCATTCGTGATGATGCCCGCGTCATCGACGGACAGCGTTCGGTTCTTGAATACTGTTTCACGACACCAGCCCGCCAGACGCGCCTTCGCCTGTCGAATAGCGAATCGATTTATCTCCTTTCGTTGATGTTGCCGTTTTCCACAGAACAAGGCATGCAGAACATTACAGCGCTGTTTCAGCAGAAGTTCGGTGCTTGACTGTTAAAATTATCAGATAATCTCCACCAAACCCGCACCACCGCCAATCGCGACGCCAAACCGAGATCAAACAACACACCGCTAAATAAAGCAAAACAGCCATGCCGTGCAGGTTGCACAAACGAGCGTTGAAGAACAACATCTTCGAGAAGATGATTTAATGACGAAATATCGTATTGCTTTCGACAAAACAATTGCTGAAAAAGCAGCATTCCACCGCACGACACCGTCTGTTTAACAAGTCATGACCGAATAACCAACATAGCATCAAAGTCTTTCTTGAGAATGCTCTCTGCAGCATACCACAGAACAAGTTTTCATTTGTCGAGCTTGATTATTTCGCAACGACTACGGTAAAGTTTGTCTGATCACCAGTTTGAGCAACTCTTCGCGTCACCAATCAATGTACAAATGGGTGCCGATTTCAACATTTACATATAAATTTATCTTTGAGTTTATGATTACAAAAATGCATGAATGTACAAATGAAGGCATGGGCCGACTTAATATTTAGTCACCCACAATTAAGCTCGCCGTAGAATAGCCATTCGATACACTTATTCATTGCTATTATGGCTTACTGAAAAATCAATAAAAGCGTGATAGTTGATTCAGCATATTTGCCGAGAATTTTCACGTCAATCGACGAACCTTCTAATGATCAATAGTTAAGCAGCGTCTTGAGCGACTCTGTTCATCGTTCTATCTTCGTGATCCTTGAACGCGTGAATATGGTACGTTATTCCTTCCAGCAGATCAATAATCGAAGCAGCGTCTTTCGACCGAATACGAGCATCAATACTCAAATCGCCGATATCAGCTCACACAAAATCGTTCTGTCAATTCAACGGCGAAGAACTTCCCCGCTCAAATATGATATACAGACGTCCGTTGTCCTCATCAAAGTTTCATTCGAAACACAAGCCATGAAAGCCATCCGCCTGTTCGACGCTGGCCGTTTCAGACCAAACCACTGGTTTGATGAAGTTGAAATCAGTAACATCAGAACTAAAGCCGGCACGCTATCTAGGCTTCGATATCTAAACCGAATCATCTCAAATCATATGGTGTCAATTAAAATTAACTTAGGAAATAAACAACAGATGCCGACACACGCCGTTCTTCTGCCTTTAATATCTGCTTCACGTCACTACCGTCATATTACCGCCAGTATTGTATGCAACCGGTCATGAAATATCATGTACAATACATTTACGCGAAGCGAGGTTGGCGAAATGGCGACGTACGCTGTTTACGATGCGTACGTGCGCGGCCGTTGTACCGCCGTTAAGATCGTTCATCCGCGATATCATACGACTTATTTCATCAGACCTGTGCTCCGAGTCAATGCCGAAGCCGTAGTACCATTGGTCATCTTTTGACGCAGTCGAATAGTCTTTATCCTTCCGTTCTGCTGCGACGTCAAAACATTAAACCGGTATAGCGATTTCAGAAAAATATACCCATCGTCCCATATTAAATCGTCTCGACATAATATCCGGTCGACAAATATAGGCAGTCGTCGAAAGTCAACTTCGATCATCGACGTCGCGTCCGTCATATAATGTTCATTTGGTCGAAACCGACGGCATGGTGGTCCGATCTAGCCCCGGAAATGTTCATCGAAAGCAACGAACTACCGATAAATTACCCTCGCCCTGAACAAGAGTCGCTCAAAGATTCGTTCTGCAGATTTATCGTATTTCGTTGAAGAGCTTCACCCGTAGAAAGTAAACAGAAACAAAACCCGATCCAAACGAAAACGATTTCGAATCAATAATTAACAGTTCGTATCGTCGATAACAGTGCGTCATTTAACGATTTCGGTTTAGAAACCGAAGCCGCCGAATCTAATTTGGATACAATTCTTCAATACTTCCAGCAGTATTTTCTCGACGTTACGTTTATGTCATAACAGATACTACCACTTCCGAAGTTTTCGACAGCCATCACGTCTCCTCAACAGCCAGCGTCGATCAGCCATTTGAGCGGCAAACGATTCGAATGGCCATAATAATCGCTGCACTAAGTCCATTCTTTCAGATAGGGTTTCGTTCGAAATGAACGTCAATAGCACCGTTTCCCAGTAAGCGGGTTCTGTTCAAAGTTTCGTCGCGCCGTTAACTAATCCTTATCAGCGCAGCCGCTGTTTCGATGACGATACATCGTCATCCTTGCGATTCATCAAGATAATGTTTAGTCATCAACGTTTGCGTTCCCCGCATTCGCAACATAATTGCCAAACGTCAGCCTGGACTTCGATTGCATATTTCAACAACATTCAACAGTCTTTCAGTCCGCATCGAAAGGAAATGGTTCAAAACGCAAATTCCGATCCGGAGATGGTACGAAATTACGCCAGTACGGTGTCGTCAATAAAATTGAAACGAAAACATCAATATCACAAAGTCAGCAGGATGCCGCATCACGACAAGTCAGAATATATGCCAGAAAGACTTCGAGTGCCGGCTGCGTCGTTGTCAACACTTCCGGTGTCGAACGCCCGGTTTCCGGCCATATCAACATAATGAATGTTCTCGTACGACAGTGGCGATCGATGAAGACGATATTATCGCCAGTAAAGTATAGAATCATGTAGTGCTATTCGAAACACAGACAAAGCGGGAATGACGGCACCGATATGCCGACGAAGCGGGAACCTTTTCGACCGCGAACTAATCATTCGTCACGGCGAACGTTCATTGCTGTCATCAAAGATACAGGGCACCGTTGTCATTGATGTCGGTACCGCGTATCGCGAACAAAGAATAGCGTCATCAAAACCAATGTTATAAAAGAATACCTTCATGGGGAGAAAGCAGCATGCAAAAGTGGACCAGGTCGACCAGAGAGTGGTTCGTTCCGGTAGTCCTTTGTCCGAAAGGGTGAGACAGATATGCGCCATCGACCGGCGCTCAGACCACGTTACAACATTGTTTTCGCATGTCACCGGAACAACATTTTCCAGCATGATAATACCGTTCACGCCACACGGACTTCTAACGGTGTCGACAGTGCGGTCGCTTCAGTCCCGATTTAACCCACTGAACATCTGGGATGCACCAGAGACGAATGGTCGTCATAATGTTGCCGAACACGATTTAGTTGCCACAGAGTGCGGTTCCAGGTGCCATCGGTCTTCATCGATTGCGCACACCATGGCAGACGCCGTACGCAGTTGTTGCCGCCTCGTGGTGGTTACACCAGCCGAAGTCGTTGAGTCGTATCGACCGACGAAATCTTATTGCGCTGAGTTATTCATTATCGCGTCAAAGATATTGCATATCGTAAATGTTTCGACCGTTATGATCATTTTCTGCACGAGCCTGATTACAAAGTCATCAATCTCGCACCGACGCCTGTTTTGGTGCCGAGCATATGCAGCATCACTGGCGATTTTCGTTCTTCGATTTGCCGATACCGTGCGTGACCGTAGCAGTTACCGATTCTCGTTCGCTTCCGCGCCATTTTGTATTTATGATGAAATGAAGCAGAATGTAAGTTAGCATTGTTCATTTATTTTATTTGACAAACACTTTATGTAAAATCAAATATTCGATATTTTGAAAGCAGTTCCGATAATGCTTAATCCATATACCAGATTCAGGAATTCATCCGACCGACTTTGAAGCCGTATATGCTGGCAATTGCCAGAAAACGTCAGAATGCGTCAACCAGCACCTAGATTATCGTTGCACTTACCAAAGTCACCGCTTCGAAGTTCATTACACCAATAATATTCTTTTCAATTTCGATAGTTCCAGATGTTATTGTCGTCACGTATATATAATTACACGAACACAAATTATAACGAACAATGCACCGACGACGAACATTTTTGATATAATTTAACGGCGACTGGAAGAGTTTCACTGTTCTTACAGCTCTTCATACAATTCGATTTCGGTCGCCACCGTATTACTGATATAATGAAGAAGTAAAGGTTAATCGAGCTTCAGCCATATATCAAACGCCTAATATACCAGAGAAATACAAGGGGTAAAAGCGATATCCAAAGAGTCACGGGAAACAGCCAACCGACAGATGGCCGTTCCCGATGACGACTTCCGTGAAGATAATACTACATACGAACATTGTTTAAATATTGCTGGAATTTTAAACATTTAGTTTCTCGAAATAATTTCGAAATGCAGCTTGAACTCCTCTCATTGCTACAGTTTGCCAATACAATGAATAACAATTCTTCGATTAAAGGTCCGATATCGCATTCATATCGTAATTAAAGATCACAACTTCGAAGTTAAAACACTTCGTCAAAAGGGAGCCAAAGCATGGTAAACAGAAGGAAAAGCGGCAAGTTTACGTTGACGTATTATGCCGCGGCTCCCCTTTATCGGCATCATTTGTTCAGCATGAAATCATCACTCAAAATGTTTATCAATTACCTTCATCTCTGGCTGCAGCGATGGAATTCGAACCCTTTATTTCGCTTTAAGAATAAGAGAAGTTCACGTGTTCTTCAATAATGACGAAAGCTTACGCTGGTTACTCACTTCTTCACAGTACCATTACGGCTACTACGAAATGTTTATCACCAGCAACCCGCTTCAAAACAATAGCAGGATCGGGATGGTCAGGTTCCAGCCGATAAGCCGACGATGTCATCGAATATAACGTCGTGAAAAGATTTGCATGCGAAAGGCCGGGGAGCCTCGAGACTCCCCGGGAAAAGTTTGAGGGTTCGAGCAGGCAGTTACGGTGGTCCTCATTCCTCTGCATGGGGCGCGTGTTGGGGCAGATTTGCCAGTTGACTGCTCGAATTTCGGTGCATTCGTTCAAAATAGCATGATGAAACGGGTGGTTCGGAACTGTTCTTAAACATCATTACTTTTTGAGTTCTTTCATGACACCAGGTGCTCGCAAACGTCGCATACCCTCTGTCAAAGTTATTATTCGACTGGAACCTCTTTCAGCCCGATCATTACGTTAAAACCAATTACGTGTCATTACGGGCTCTTCCGGCGAAAGCAATATTTCAGAGACTGACGCCCAGTCAATGATTTCCATCTTCGCGCCTCGGTACGTGGCGCCAGACTTCATTGTTTTCGGTTCTTCATTGTATTTCAGCTCAGCGACTGGCGGTCGTAAAGTCACTGCCGGTCCTCGCGTTGCTGCGAAAGTGAGCACTTCGCTGATGCTAAGATCAGCAGCGGTTTTCAGCCCCGCCGACACCTGCAGAAGGCCGCAGTTGACGGGCAATCCAGTTCCATTGCCGTCGTGCGCGGCAGGCAAGCGTCTCTGTTTGCCTCGCTTCCGTACCGCGCGCCGATCGCCTCGAACAGTCAGTCCTTAATCATCTGCTGCGTCGCTGAATCCATGCTCACCGGTGTTAACCGTCAGCATCTGTCAATGGCCTGGTTTTCGTACTTATATTAGCTGACGATGGCCACCGTTCATATGCCACGACACGTCGAAGTCTTCTTATACAGTTTATCGAGCAGCAGCTGAGAAGGGTTATTATCGTTTTTAAGACAGGATTGAACACTACCGTTGCCGCCACACGGACCTCGAGAAGGTCATGTCAAAGCAGTGCAGCTATCATTCATAATATTTATTATCTTTCAGAGCTGGTCGCGATATCAGACATATAAACACGAGTCAGAAGCAACACAAGAGCATCAGCAGCCAGTTCTTCTACAATCAAATAGATTCCGTTAGTTCGAACAATCATCCTTCACATTTAATGTTATTTCCGAGTTGAATTACGCATATCAATTGTTTGAAGGATAAAACGATAGAGTCGTAGCCATCGATGTGTTGTTTCATTGCTATTTCATTGCCAAGCAAATAATGCGAAGAATAACATCATTGCCATACCTTAAACTCCTTTCGTCAGCCGCTGACGACAAGTAGTAGACGATTCAATCAAACCGACTTTAGGCGAATTGTTCTTTTCAAACAAGCAGGATGTTCAAAGATATCCGTAAAGTTAACGATATCGAAGGTTCCATAAACTTCGTTCGGAGAAGCCGATGAGAACGTCACAAGCGGTACTAATGCAGATTTGTTCACACTCATCTAACGACATACAAGTTTTCAGCTTCCTTTTCGCCCTCAATATCTTAAAGGATGATTACAAATTTCGAGCTTTGGCTATCGAACGAGTCGGCGGCGTTTGAACGCTCTATTTAAAACCAACCTTTGCGGAAACTGTTGTTAATGGAACAAAGCGTTCAAAGTTTATGTTCTCGATTATGACGATTGCTCGAAGTCGTTTGCATCACCTCGATCATTTCAATTAACGGATAATCATTCAGTATAAATAGCGTCATAACTTCATTACCGTCCTCATCGTTCCATCCTCAAACAAGTTTCGACCATCATCGCAACAAATGTCAGCAACCGTGAATAGCTGTATCAGATGTTAAGCAGCAATGCTCGAACAATCTAACAGCCATAATCAGAGTCCCCGACTACATAACTGTTCTTCGCGAAAGGCCATCAGCATAAAAGCATTCTAAGCAATTACCCTGTAATACCGCTGGGCGCCCAGAAGAGCTGATAACAGATCATTAAGGCGCCGTACCGCATGAATTACGGAAAATTACCGGCGATGAATACGACCATCATTACCAACTCGACTTCAAACATAATTCTGTTCACAGAATTCCGATATCTGATAAACAACCGAAGACGTAGCCGATGATATCTGTCGTCAGCCGAGATATCGCTAACATTTTCTATATTAGCCCAACGCGCTGATTAACACCAAAACAATTAAATTAGTGTTCACGCAGTTGGGGAGTTAACGAACATATCTGAAATGGTCGCATAATACTCTGGTATATCTTAACCTGAGATATTTGCTCAATTAGACATATCTTCAATTTGCCGTAGATGCCCAAAAAATCAGCCCAATATCATAATACCAGAAGACACCCTTAAATCAATATCGGTTTTAAAAGATACCATTTCATAATTCTACCACCAGATATCCTTAACAATATTTCGCTGCGCAGCTCCTCACCACCAAGATGTTCCGGAACACGAAGATAACAGTAACTTCCTCCTCGTCATAGCGGTCTTCATTGGAGATATCGTTAATTATTTTCGCCATTGTCTTCACCAAAATCAGGTATCTCATTTCATCAGCATATCTAAAATAACTAGCCGTAAGTTTGCAGCCCGATGAGCGCATGTCAATGTTTTATGACCAATGGTGCCTTCGACAGTTCCAGCATTGATCATTCGAGCGTCCGAAGCTTCATAAAAAAATTACAAAACAACATATTGTTTCAGTCTTTTTCGATTCGAAAGAAAGCATATGACACAACGTGGAAACATTATCTAAAGATTATTTAATTCTGGGATTGAGGGCATTGTTCAAATTATCCGAAGCCCAACCGACCACAAGACACCGATTACCGAAGAATAGAAGTCTTCACAACATACCCGTCACGCAGTTACGTGTCATCGAAGTTTTAGCCATGTTTGGAATGGGTTCGTGACGACTTCAATATTACGTATCGTTAGACGAATGCAATAGAAAAGCAGTCCCCGCTCAACAGTTCAACACGTCAACGAAAATGGCTTTTAAATTTTCAAAATCCGAAATTGTATTCACTTTCGTCATAAATGAAACCTCGAAGGATCCAGATTCCATCCTCAGATTTGCTAATTCGCGTAGAAGAGGTCAGCTCAACCGCGATTTATCGCCACTTCGACATTTCAATAATACGTAAAATATTGAATATCGTTGAAGGTTTCGACTTTCTGCGTTAAGATTCATAATTCCAGTTTGTATTACAGTTCGTTCATATGTATTCCGCAGCAATCGGTGAAAATATTCAACACCATCAAATTCGCCCGGGAAGTTTTGTGAACGTTAGCGGCAAAAACGCTCATAGCGATAACTTCCCCGCATAACCCTTCATGAAACACTCATAAGATCCATTATTTTCACATCGAGACCAAGATGGTCGTTGCCGCGTCAAGAAACATTGATCGATTCTTCGTCACTTCATTTTCGCCGAGTCGTTATCTTTCAGTTTCAGTCAGCAGAATATTCCAAAACTTCATCAAGCCAGTTAATTCTCAAAATGTCAGTTCTGTCTCGATTCAGTATAATGATCTTTCCACGTTACTGCATCATACACGCACAGCAGTGCGGGAACAATAAGCCGATACGCAAAGCGTTTCGATACCATATCGTTGATCCGCTGCGTTAGCGATTGAAACTCATCTTATCACCCGCAAAACGATATCATCGGTAATAAAACTGAAACCGCCCACCGGTTATAGCCTACTAAGCCGAAACAAATGGGTTACTACGACGACTACGAATCATTCGCCGAAGATGCATCTTCATGATGAATTACCATCGTTATTCTGCCGATATCGTTCGCGCGACCATTATGATGCAAGAAACCTCGAAAGAGCGTGAAAGTCATTCGGTATCATAACAATCGCATGCGACTATCATACTGTAACCGAGAAGGTGACCAGCCTGCCTTTGCCCCAGGCGATTCTTGCTTTTTAACGACACGGCCGAATATATGTTTTGAAATAAACCAATCTTCGAAAGGTTAGTACCAATGCAACCAGCCTCGTTCATTTATGGCCGAAATAAGTCGATGCACCACAGAGCCGTTTAAAACGTAGTAATTTTCGTAGCCGATTTTCCTCGCAGCCGTTAACAGATGCTGTCTGGTTTCTTTTCAGCAAAACCGGCAGTACCTCGATCCTTCCGGTTTCGCCTCGAGAGGTCGTTACAGCAGCGCATGAATTACCCGTCCGATCGTTCGACTCCAGATGACGCAATAGTTCACCGATGGTTCGGTAAAATGATATCGGAAAGAGTTCACTAGCTCAAAATCATATTCACAGCAACATTTCGAAAGTTAACAGCTCGATAAGTCGCCCACTCGTCGCTCATTGTTCGTCAACGGTTCGAAAGGTCAATTTCGTTTTCAGTTCAGCAT
Source organism: Haliotis rubra (assembly GCF_003918875.1). Lineage (NCBI taxonomy): Eukaryota > Metazoa > Mollusca > Gastropoda > Lepetellida > Haliotidae > Haliotis > Haliotis rubra. Next base: position 88,490 of record NW_025765837.1, on the reverse strand, counting down.
GATATCAGTTTAGGGTACCCGTTAATATCTGATTATCAGTTGTTTTGTTTTGAGGTTTCGCATCAAAGAAAGATAACAGTTTCGCACTTTGCCAGAAATATTGTATGCATCTGTATGAAATGCCTGCCAGAAAACGACAGCATTTCTTCGTTGTCGTTATCAGAACGGAAATTAGGGCGAAAGGAAACCGAAGAACAAGTAGCCGAAATCGCTAGCGATGTTTGGCGGAAAGAAGTACGCCATGTCACGCTCCGGTGTTTCAGAACAATAATGCTTTTAAAGAACGGTATTCCTCGACAAAGCCACGGTGAAATAATACCACGAGTATTTTCTTCCTTGGTTATCATCATTTCTCCTTCAAGATTGGTTTCGAGCGGCATGTTGCTGGCACTTTGTCGATGTCTCATTCAGTCAGCAGCTGTTCATCCATAACGTTTGTCTCATCTCAAGATCGTTTTATTTGCCGAAATATAGCAATAATAATAGTTCGGTGGTGTCGTCAATCGCGCTCTTTTCTCGAGATTGGCGGACTGACGATCTCGACATTAATTTATATCAGATTACATGAAACCGTTAACATTGTGGTCATCGACACAGACGGCGCAGCGAGGTCCGCCGCAAAGGCACGCTGACCATTTCTGTACGGGAGCGATAGCCACCAAACGAAATACGCGGATTTCAGGGTGCATAAAATATACCTAAGGCTATTTGGTATCCATTTATATTCTGACGCCACCTTTCTCTGTTTGGGTTTGTCGTCGTCGCACTTATCAATACTACAGTTATGAGAAGCAAGGTTCAACATATCGAAAAATTCCGGACCAGACCAGCGATCACGATCGGCCCAAAGTTGGGGATGATGATTGTTCCGAGTTTGCTCATTGCATCCTTCAGCTAACGTTTTTCAATACGAATGGCTTACACCGCTGGCGGTCTTCGTACCTCTCTAATCAGTCATGTCGACTTCCGGGACGCATGCAAGTTCTGAGTCAGAACATTTTTGCGCAACGTTTGACTTAAGGGTGCGGATGTCGTTGGAACGGTTATGACAGCGTGACGCTTCAGCGAAACACGACATGCTGGTTTCATTTTCAGTAAAGTTAAAAAGCAATATGTCAAATGAAAGTAAACGAACATGAGTGCCAAACATTTCAAACATAGTATGCATGTTAATAGCAAGAAATATCTATCGCTTCGATTAAACTATACCGAATCACTGTTAAAACAAATGCAAAAATTTCTGCAAAGGCAGTATGGTTACGACAGCTCGTTTTCAACACGCCAATCAAAATTGACAGTTATTACTAACGATAATGAACAAAATCGACACGAAAAGACACGGTAAAGGTTCAGCATGATATTCCGGAAAAGGCAATGCAATGCGTAAAGTCGACCGGTTTCCGATATTCAGGTCAATCTGCCATTAAACATATAGGTTATTAAAGATAGTGCTACGCGTAAAGCTATTGGTTCATGCGTAATAATATAGCTGGCATACGATTCATGCGTGCGTGAATAATATAGAAGTTCTCAAATTATCAGTACGATGCAAACATTGCAACATTTCTAATAATGCCATTTTATTTCGACATTAGGTAAACAAATTGACTATAGAAATGTCCACACGATATGTCAGTTTTCTGGTCGCGTGAGTACTGGCACCAAACGAAAATCAGACTATCCTTCACTGATTTACACAATTTATGTACAGTCGCTTTTCGCCGACGTCATCCAATAATGATTTTATGGAGTAGCCGCAACGAAGCCTGTCAAAATATCTAACCTGTCCACTACATTTGCCCGATACTTCGCTCAAATTCATACTCTCAACACTAGGCCATGAAGTTTAGACTCATCATTTTATTGAATAAACCACCCGATATGAATATATTCAACATTCTGTTTCATATTCTGAAGAAACAGTTTTCGCAATCATCACGTTATTTCGCCAAAATTCATCAGAGTTACGTAACGTTTTCTAACCTGGTAATCCGTTTACTTTCCGTTGGGGCATCATGTTAGCGGCTCAGTAACATTTCGATATCTACGGTTCGTACATCCCGCTATTTTTGTCATGTTTAATGATCTCCTTTACTAGCCAATCAGTCGATTCATCATGACGTTATTAATCTGGCAACTTAACCGCCAGTTGTAAATATCTTCGCTAATGAATTTAACTCAAATCAATATCCGAAATGATTGGCATATCGAAAATGGAAAATATCTGTGAGTTGTTCCACAAATGTCCGTAACATCATCCTTCCGCCTCAATACGGCATTGACAACCCGAGTGATAAAATACACCAGTACTTATAATCATTCAACTTAACTGACCATCAAACCCCATCAATGAGCTGTCCTCTGTCCATTAGCACGATTCGCCACATGATCAATCAAAGTTCGATCGAAAAGCGAGAGTTTAACTCAGTTTTGAGTGTCTCATCAATAGAAATCGACTATCGCTCATCAGTTAAAAAGCAGAAGCAAATATGCGAAGAAGATCAGAATAAGTTGCAGTTCATACAGTCTTCGAACATTCAGTACTGAAGTTGCCGGACTCGGTTTGAGCAGATTTATAAATATCAGCGGTCCGTAACCTGTTTAAACCGACGATGAAATATCGAAGACTTCCACGCCATCACAGACAGGCTGATAGCGCCGGTATTTTTCCATCATTGACGCGTAGCCGGTTAATTCAACTTCCCGAAAATCCTGCGCCGCAACGGTTATTGAGTGTTTCCCAATCTATAATATCCACAGGCCAGCGGGATCGTGATCGATAAAGTCATTAGCACATCAAAGTTCAACCGACTGGTCGCTGCGCCGTGACCATCTAAAGCTTCAGCAGTTCACAGGTCAATCGAATCGATTCGTGTTCTTTATGTTGTCGGGTTGCGCATCGCACACTGGTTGTCAGACAAACGAAGTTCCGCATCAATAAAGTTGACCAATGCTATTCCATCATTGAAGCCGAAGTCGATCCCGGCGATCGTCTGCTGATCAGTTCGAAGGCCCAGTCAGTCGTCATTAATTTTCAAAAGTTTGAATTGGTCATTGCAATAACAAGACAGAAATTGGTAATCGAGAAACGATGACTGGCGATTTGAGAATATTTTGTAGATAACATCGAGGCGACACAATATAAAAGAGCGTTCGTCCGTCCCCGATCACGCCGACAGCCGTATCGATGACAACGTCAGTTTGGTCTCACCAACGAACGCCCGCTTTGTTAAACGCGAACGTCTACGCAAAGTCTCCATAACTTCGGTCGATTATTCGTACCACATGAATATCATCATCATTCCGTAGCAACACGATAGTAAAAACACGGACGATCGAAGCCGATGACGTCATCGAACGAATATCGAACCGCAGCGTTTCCGATCATGAAAACGATTTCCCGCGTCACCGGTTTCTCCAGCAAAGCTCGTTCGTCCAGCGAAATCATACAAGATGCGCATGGTCCGGGGTCACCCAGCATCTATCAGATTATGAGACGACGCAGCCTGGTTGTTGCGCATCATCCGCCCGCGTCCCGAGATCGTTAAAAAGATCGTTCACCCAGGTCGAAAGTCCGAAGATGCGTTTCGACGCGACAAAATCATTCAGTTCGAGGTTGATTGTCCGACGTAGCCAGGCTTCGTGCAGTAACAATCGGGCTCAGTTTCCGGCAGAGAAAGCAGCAAAATTCACGAGATATCCAGATGCGTTTCGTTCGTAATCGACCGCCCAAGATCAGATGCCCGAGATCGCCAGGCCGCGACAATCATCCGTCTGTCGAGATGTCCCAAATGAAACAGGGTCGCGATGGTCGAATTCATAGTCGACTATCGCCATTGTACGTCCGAAGAAGTCCCAGATGCGTGCCAGTGTTAACGGCCCGCTTCCAGAGATGTCCCAGGATGCGTTTCAGTTCGAACACCGTCTGCGACCGAAGACGTCCAGATTTTCAGGTCGATGTAACATTCGGTCCAGCAGAAAGATGTCCCGAAGACAAAAGTCTGTAGGTCGGTCAATAATGTCCCGAGATGCAGCCAGGGTTGTGCGTAATAACCGCCTGAAGAGATGTCCCCAGACGCGCTTCAGCAAAACAACGTCCGTTTTGTGGAGACGTCCCAGATGCCAGCCTGTAACAATTCGTTCGAGACAGATGTAACCATCCGCCCAGTGTTAGATCCCGACGTGCTCAGTCGCGACAACAATGGCCCGAAGCCGAGATCCTCGAAAGACGCCATTCGCGCATCACCCAGCTCGAGACGCGTCCCATGTGACGCAGCCAGGTAACACCGCCAGTTTGATGAACCAGATACGCAATTGTAATCAATTCCACAGAGAGTCCGAGACGTAAAGAGATGCGTTCATCTTCACCATTGAGAGATGCCCAAGACGTGCGCCCAGGCCGTAACAATCGGGGCCCAGTGTCGATCCGAGACGTTTGCTTCGCGTGGTCGACCGCCCGAAAGCCTGAAAGAGTTCGGTGATTCGGTGCGTATCGTATCTGTGTTTGAGATGTCCCAGACTGCGTGCTTGCATCATTCGCCCAGACCGAGATGTCCGAGACGTGCGTTTAGGCCGTGATGAAACCAATATGCCTGTGCCGCGACGTAAACAGACAGGTCGGCATAAAGCCAGGCCGTGCGTAATCAATGCCAGAACCTGGTGACGTTTGCGTGAACAACGGCCCGAAGTCCTGGTGATGCGCTTGTTCGTGTCAATTCACCAGATCACGTCGAAGATGTTACGCAACAATGGCCCACGAGCGTCCCGACGCGTATCAATCGCCCAGCTTCTGCGATCCAGATGCGCTGTGCGTAATCACGGCCCAGTTTTATGACGTCCAGACGCGTGCTTACTGCGTCGTTCGCCCAGACCGAGAGATCCCGACGTGCTTAGGCCGTGATGCAACTGATTCGCCTGGAAGATGTCCCGGAAGACGTGCTCAGGCTGCGATGGTCATCGGGCGAGATTCGACGCCAGGTCGGGCCTAAATGGAGAGATAAACCGACGTGCCAGGTCAACGCCCTGCGATGTCCAGACGCAGCCAGTTTCAACAATTATTCGAGAGATGTCCGAGACGTGTTAGTTGTGCCGTTCATTCGCGTTCAGGTTGAGAAGATGTCCCAAAGATGTCTTTGCCGCATTTAATGGTCGGAATTTCCAGATGTCCTCGAGATGCGTGCTTAGTTTAAACCGGCCCAGTTTGAGAGATGTTGCGCGTATCATTTGTGTTGATGATGCGTTGTTCGTAACAATTCGCCCGGTGATCGAAGATCCGACGCGTTTAGGTCAAAGCCAAAATATTCACCAGTGTTTAGTGATGTCCCGATGCCAGTCGACAATGGGCCCACGAGTTAGGTTGCAAAAAGCCTGGAGAGTCCCGTGACGTGTTGCGTATCAACGCAGAGAAGTTCCAGAGCCGCAAAGAAAACAATTGCCCAGATCGAGATGTCCCGAGACGTAAGCCAGGGCCGTTCAGTGTCGGGAGATGTCCCGAAGAGCGTTCAAGCCGTGATGGACGGCCCAGTACGAGATGTCGACGTGCGCTTAGTTTGCGTGCACCAAAGCTCTGGCAGATGTCTCCGAAAGCCAGGCAAAATAACCGGCTTCCCGGTTGGAGATACGTCCCAGGACAACCACGGGCCGGTGTTATTAACAGGCCAGAGATGTCCGGGCGTTTTTCCATGCCCAGCAAGATGTCAATACGTATTTTTAGATTCGCCTTTGTTTATTGCTCATTTCACAGCCGACTTCGTTTTATCACTCAGCGTAGCACGCGCACTCGTAGAAAGCTGAAATCAGAAAGACATATGATCAACCGAAACATAAACCAACGATCGCGATATTAAAGCGTTTCCACCGAAGTGGCGGTGGCGCGGAGATCAGGTTCACAATCAGCCGAGTTGCTGTCGTTGAATCGCAAGGTGCTGACTTTGAAAAGTTTTCAGACCCCTTCGTCTCGCTCATTAACGAAGCACATGTGACGCATAAACCATCGCGCGTCTGTTCAAACCGTTTCGTCCACCAGCAGTAAAATTCAAGCGGTTGAATTCCGATGCCTCGACAGCATCGGCGTCTGAATGGTGGGGAGCGTTTGGTACTGCCGACCACCGGTAATATGTCACAAAGCTGAAGCTGCCGGTCGCATGGATAAACGCCAACATAGCAAAGACTGGCGATTGTTGGCACAGTTTAAATGACCATCGGAACAGGCCTTTGCGTTCCGGTTAAAATTCCTCAGCGAACCGGATGTCAATGGCAAAAGTAGAAGATCGATATAACGATATTCCCGAAAGCATACCAATTACAGAAGCGCGTAAAGCGCACGTCAGCAACGGTATATCTCGCCCGTACGTTAAAGCCGGCGCATTTCACTTCAGTTCATACCCGCAACGAGTAAACATACCGCCATCGCGAAGCCCGCGAATATCTTCAACGTCAGAAAGCACGTCACCTTGAAAAACGAGCGACAGCTGATTGTGCCATGTTTTACCGTTTAACACGATGTTTTGCCGCACAAAATTCTCACGCCAATGACGAAATCTTCGGATAATCGCCGGGCGAAGCAGACCGACACGGTAGCAAGTCGCTAATGTCGTCAGTCCGTTATCATCACGTTAGCTGTTGTTCCGCACCGAAAATGGTGATGAGTGAGCCAGTTTACGTGTCAGCACTGCCACTCCAGCTACATGGCAGCGGTTCGTAATGAAAGCCCGACCAGAACAATCCAGCGATCACTCCAGCGATGAAGACGATCCGCAAGCCAGGGGAACCGATGTCAGTCGCTTAAAGTCGACCACGACCAGCGAAGTCTTTCTTTTGTTTGCCAAAGTACAGTCGCCTTTTATTGCCGAAATATTCCACTTGCTCGACAATATGAGCCATCAATATTACCAAAATCACAGGCGATATTCACGACGTCAGCCACACAACAGTCGATCAATTCAAACAGACCACGACATACTGCTTCAAATAAAAGATGACAGGATAAACCAAAGCTCGCCACGTCCATTTGCGCCTGAACAATGCCATCATGTTTGTGCCTGTCGTAATACGTGTTCACAGCAATTTCAGATGAAAGCTGAACGGTAAAGCCAGCACCGAACTTCCGTCATGGCAAAAGATTTAAGCCATTTCCCGTTAGAACAAGACTGGTACATCTTTGCCAGCCGACCGGCGAATACAGCATCGACCGAAATACATCTTCATTAAATCAAAAGTACGATTTATCGATCCCGCAAATGCGTTATCACATGTTTATGACGCAGAAGAATCAGAATAACTTCCGTAACGGGAAGGACGCCCTATCATCGATTTGAAATCTCGGACATAATATTAATAACAATATCAAACAGTTTCCATAAACAATCATTCCGGTTAATCGATGTACGATCATTTCCGTTAACGACAAATGCACAGCATTACCACCGATTTAATTTCAGACGCTATCGAGTTCCAGCGCGTGCGCTCAGCAGTCTGGGAGTTCGTTACGACTCGAACAGACTGTTTTTCAAGCAGATAATTCATCTTCGCCGTTTAGAGGTCTCGAATTAAAGAACGGCAGTTTGCTTTCAGACCAAGAGATCATGATGCCATAAAGCCAATTAGCGAGGGCATGACGGAGAACTTCCGAGGAAATATTGTGGCTAGAAACAGTAGCAGGGTATGACGTTTTGCCGCGGAACCTTCATCAAGAACGTCAGCGCACATGGGTCGCCCAGATTTATTCAGGTTAGCCGATCGTCATCATGAGTTATTCGTTAACAATACCGTTCACCCGAACAGTTACTCATCAGTGAGTGAGCCGCTCGAGGAAGCGATTAACCGTTATCGAAACCCGGCGTTGACTTCACGACCATAAAATTCATCTACGTGAATCACTTTATGTCGTTCTTCATCGTCATCAATGGCGTGGTCATCATCTGTCGCCGGGTTAAAGTTCAATAAAGATGAATCTGATTCATGCCGACGCTTAATAGTAAACGGCAGTATATCAAGCAGAACATCCATTGTTCAAAATCGCGAAGGATCGATTTTGCGGCGACGATATGGCCGTCACGATGTTCGCCAGCCGAGGAACTAAACGCCTGGTAATGGCAAATCGATTTTCAAAATGGAACCTGTTCCACTATTATTTATCTCGACCGATCGTTCCAACAAGAACATGTTAGATCAGACGCGCTGTTTCAAACGAGAATTTTCCATGAAATGTCGATCGTTCGATTGGTTGCCGCCGTTATCTGTGATGAAGGCATGATGCAGCCCGGTTGTTCGGTTCATCATCAAAGTCTTCGTAGTATCGATGTCTTCCCTATGCGTGTTTACCGAATGTTCGAAGACTTCGAATAGATGTTGCAGTGGTTAAAGAAAGACGCGAGGTGACAACAACCTCTTCGACGAATTACCACGCCGCAACATTTGGAGGTACTCGACGTCGGCGTTATGACTCCGAATTTTGTTTGCCTTTCCCCGATCGTAAGATGAAATTCTGCGCACAGCATGGTCCATAACGTTCTTCAAACCCAATATAACAAATGGTCCCGAAAATTCATGTCAAGTTTAAAGTTTGTTCAGCAGTACGGCAAGCCTGATATGCCGAAGCCGACAAAACAAACAACGAGCAGATTTCAGTTTGCGTCATCAATATGAAAGTGAGCGAGTTGTTGTTTGAACGTCATTATCGGCAATATTGCGAGCGATAAGAAAATGGTAATCAGTACGGTCGACAGTAATAAACTTCATGGTTCATTTGTCGAAACGATGGGCATAGAAGCAATAGACGACAGAATATATGACCGTCAAAGCCGATTTAGTGAATAACTTTACCAGCCCACCCGAGTCGCTATTGTCGATTCAGATTCTGTCGATGCGTTTGGACAGCTTCAAAGCAGTTCTCGGTAGAGCGAGAACCGAACCAAACATATCCATTAACAATAACAACACTTCGGCATTGTTTACAGTTATACTCAGTGATTTCACCTTCGAAATAACTTCACGTTTTCACGTCCTCAACATACCGGGTCGCATTTGACGTTGATCAGGAGTTCGTAACATTTGAAATGGATCAGCAGAATTAGTTCATCTTAGATATCGTCCGAAATTAACGTTCAATGAACAATGTAGGTATAAGTTTGTCATCAGTAAGTGATAACGCCGACACGTTTTTACAACAGTTAGCGCAGTGTTGTGTCAGCCAGTTTGGACATGATGGAAGTACATCAACAAAGTTCAGTCCTCGATTTCCGTTAAAAGATAATGTTCAGCTAAACAATCATTTGTTTAGCCAGTCGATCATGAGATCAATAACAGATATTTCGGCGGATATACGCGTGCGAACAACAGCGCCGATTTCCGTTGCGTTTCTCCAACTTTGCGTCCATGATACCGATGATGACACAACGTTATATATTGTCTCGTTTTTTAGACGAAGCTCTGTGCTGCTTAAAAGGTAAACATTGCGTAAATTCAGCTTTTGAAAGTTCGATAATAATAATGTCATATCATCGTTCGTGATCTTTAATCCAATATCTGTCTGGTTGTTTATGTAAGCCGACAAAGTGAAGATCGGTTCCAAAACCTGAAAACGTCGTATTAAACCGCCATCATCGTCATAATATTACCGAAAGTCATCATCATTGAAATAAATCACGGGCCTTCAATCAGTTCTTCAATTCCGATACTGCGGCGTTTGTCGCGCCACATCTTCAGTGTTTATCATCACCATCACCATCCATATATATACAAACAAAGCATGGAATTCGACCGGGGCTTCGAAAGCCATACCAAAGTTCTGAAGTTGCTTCATTAATTCATAAAGTTTTTACCGTACGATGTGACAGCGGACATTAAATTTATCATAAACAACAGTTGAAGCAATCGCTTCACCGTTAAAAGCTTTGACTAAAATTTTCAAAGATTTAGCGTCAAAAGATTTCAAACGCCAAACAGCGGAATACCTGCGCACGAAGCCACCTTCGCGCTGCGGGTAACTTTCCACAGAAAGCCGCAGACGAAAAGCCCGCATCGCCAGCAGATCATTAAATCCATCAAACAGTTTCATTGGGTGACGCCGAATCTCACAGCGTTATCGTTGCAGGCGTCCTTCGGTGTCTCCATCAACAGTCTCGATCAGAAGTCGGCAAGACATAAGAAAGAAGACGATATGTTACACCGCGCCGTTCAATAACCGCCGAAGTGCCTACGACTGCAGCTCGCATTACGTAACTGGTCGACAACGTCGCATTCAACCATCAGAAATCAATCTTCGAGCCGTTAATTCGTTTGCTTCATCAGTTCAGCGTTAAGTTGAATACGGAATCAGGTCAATCAGTGGTCCGGGGTACACGACGATGGGGAGGCGATTTGATGATATTGAGAGCGAAAGAGCGAGTTGACATACGTTCGTTATTGGCTTCGAGAACAGATTTTGATTAATCGCGACGGTTTACCAGCTTCAGAGTCGACGACTACGCCCTCCGGAAATTCGAACACCATTGGCGCAGAGCTGGTCGCCAGAACACTTTCGCAACGCTTCTGACGATTTGTTACCATCAATGACACCGACTTCAGTTCTGGTATGCGGCTCCAGACAGAATGGCGAAAGCTGACGACGAATTTCTCCGCACTTCGCGAAATAATATGCAGATGGCGAGAATGCATCGGCATCAACGAGATTAATCATCACGACATGACTTCAGTTCGACTGCCGAATTGTGTCAGCGATGACCGAACTCACAGCACACGAACATTGTTTTGATACCCCGTAATAAAACCGATGAAATTTACTGTTATTCGAGGTTTGCGTACCATTGTTGGTAGCAGTGCTCACCGTTCTATTCTTCATTAATCGGTGAAACGTTTCTTGGCGTAACCGATGCAAACAGTGATGGCATTATGCGAATGTCTTTTGCTTCAAAGAACACCGAACATGTTTCCTCAGAACAATTTTCGAAATATATTCTTTCGAAGCTCGTAGATTGTTAATACAGCAAATTTCCACCTTCAACGTGCTGTCCAATATTCAAAGTTTCTTCTGCTCAAAAGTTGCCGGTTTAAATCATGATAAAAGAATCGAATATAAAAGTAGCGGCAGCCCTTTATCGTTCACCGGCGGTTCATTTATTCTGACGAGCGCGACGTTCACCCGTAATGGACGTTGACGGTAAGTCCGAACCTTTCGATGAAAATATTCCCGCGAAGACAGTTTCGGCGTGCTTAATGAAATGTATAAAGTTTTTTCATTGCTGTATTTGCCGTTATCTCTCTGGTCAGTAAATCACTACAATAAATCGTTTAGTAATCGTAATCTTCATTTGGGCCAACGTTCAGTGAAGTTGCAAAGGCAATAGAAAATCAGCGACAATACATACAGCGCAGCATTAAAGTGAGCATAATAACTGACAAGCAAGTGACGTAATTTCTGGATAATTAACGATTTGAGCAGAGAAGCGTTGATGCGGTTTAGCGACAGCGACAGTCATACTGACAGAGCGAAGATAGCCACAGATGAGTTTGAGGTAATGCTGAAACAACACTTCAAAAGCGATTCGAGAATATTCGACCTTCGTTGCCGCACAACACAAACAACATTTTCTTCAAAACGTTCATCTTTGCGTAATATAATTAAACACCAGCAAACAAACGCGGCAATCACTTCCCCAGTTTTAGCTGCCTGATGAGTCATTCGCCGCGTCACCAAGAAAACATGCAAAACCAAATATTTAACAAATGTTGCGTTTGAAGAGAAATCATCGTTACGATTGGCGATGAAACACGTATCATAGTCCGCCTGAAGCAGGTCGCTTCCGCTTCAACGGCTCATCGGTATTGTCGGAACATGCCGTTCGGGGATTGTTTCGCAAGATCGTCTGCACACATCCACACTAAGCCTGTGAACGCCGAAATTCGAAATGAACTGACAAACTTTTCGAAATGACGTGAAATGCTAATGCCCGCACCTCGAGCGTCTAGTTCCGCGATTCCAATGTGAATGATTGCGCAGCGTGATCGACAAGAAAGGTCGCCCCAGCAATGTTTTAACGTAGTCGTAGAGCCCGTGACCGGAAGTTTGTACCGGAAGACTGTCAGTGATGAATCATCATTCACCGGCGACAGTAAGTTGGGATCGGAGAAACGTTTTGCCTCACCGCAACATACCGAGCCGGCGAGACCATGGCGGAAGCGCATCAATAAAACATCTGGCGTGCGGAGGGTCAGGCAGCAGCACCGGTTCGGGTCGTCACATGCTCTCCGATTGCGACTCCAGCAGAGGAAATCAGAGACAACGCCTTGAAGATACAGCACCGTTCGGTGCCACCTCGTCAATAAATCTTCGATTCACCGACGAACATCGAATTAACCAGACGTGGAAACGAATCAAAGTCAAACACGTCATCATCGGTCATCCATTGTCATCTATTGCAGTGAAAGAGCGGCGAAGGTAGTGACTATCTGCCGCGACGTTCAATTGCCGGTTGAAAATACACAGCCGACTTCGTCCATCGGGGCAGTTCGTTCATCGTCTAATAAAAGCCGCCGTGCCAAGATTACGAACTCTTCGTTCATAAACGCGATTTCACCTTTTGAAGATTGAAATTGTTTCGAATACTGTTCACGTTAAACGCTGCACAGAGAAATAACGTTACACACCTTCGATCGTCGGTAGTATCATCGACATTTCGAAAGCGATTTAGTTTTCAGCAACCCCATGACCGCTCAATTATATTGGTATCGTATTTGTCGGTTTAAATGTTGCCTGTTAATGTTTTCTTCAAACACATAATCAATACTCGACGATTCGAACCGATAACCAACTGAGCAAAGTCAGTAACAGTTCGAACAATATCTGATCGATAGAAGTTGATTCAGCCTACCAGGCCGCGAAATTGATAGAATCGAAGCGGTTCGATCGATTAAACTAACGACATTTCACTTTTCAGACGTCGTCATGAAATATTGAACAAATACAGTTATACCTTCTGATCATCATCGAAGATACACTTAACATTCCTCGTAATAAATCAGCAAAATAGAACGACAGACAAAGTCAATAATATTCAGACATTCACGATATCGAACGAACAATGAAAGCGAAGATTTGATCACCGAATATACAGCACATCAAATTCAACATTGTAAGTCCATAGAACCTTGGCGATCATTCCTTCGAAGTTACCGGCTTTGATCTGACAGTCTATTTTCATTAGCCGCCAGAATGCCTTATCATCGTTATCCGGTGATACCTGGTTGTTTTACTGTTCGACGATCAGGTTTCGGTTACGATGATTTCGCTCATCGATACGATATGCCGCAATAGCCGTCGACGACGCCATCCTTTAATCATCAATCACTAATATCGGTCACATAAACATTATAAACTGCCAGCGGCGAACAGATATAGCCGATACCGAAAGCGTCGTTTTGAAGAGCAGTCGTGTCCGGAAACGTTAGAACCGACGACGGTATAAAGGTCCATCATGCGAAAGTTGCAGCACCACTTCCATGCAGCTTCAATAATAAACTGGCTATCCAGCAAAGCACGCCGAATTATGGAACGTCGCAAACACACCATTGTTCGAATGTCAAAGGTCCCAGTCAGCGAGCAACTCGAAGCGCGCGTCAGCCACAACGCCGTCAATTTGAACATGATGCGTAAAGATGACTAATGCTCAAACTTTAAACATTGCACCACATCATCACTTCAATCGTGATATCATTAAATTAAAACAAACAAACACATCAATAATACGCACACCATAACAATATTGAATCGCCGCTTCACCAGTTAATGTTCATTCGTTGATGACGGCCGCATTATTTCAACATGACAAATCGTTCGATACGTAAAATGAAGGTCTCTTAACAAGGAAGAAATATGAATATAGCCCAATACGTTGCCGGTGAAGACACGAACATCAAAGGCCAGAAAACACAGAATAAAATCACATTCTGAATAACAAAGGAGAAACGTCATCTATGACATTAACGCATCTTTGGAGAATATACCGTTAGAGACATGTGTTTATGACGAGTTCAGCAAATATCAAGCACCGGTCATTACCTTCATACCGTAAAATTAGACTTCGTCAAAGCCTGAAATCATTATCATCTCACATGTACCTCTGCGTCAACATATGTCATGATAATGAATAACAACAATTCAGAACAATCTATTCCAACAAATTCAGACTGCCCCGAAGATTCACCACTATTCCTTACGATTCCACTTACAGAGTTTGAAAACAGCAGCTGAATATCATATTTGTTCCACTTCATTGAAGCACCGAGTGCGCCGTTCATTGAAGTCCCTTTTCGTCGTTACACGCTTGAAGATCAATTAACTTCTCCAAATGATCCCGTAGTGAAGAATTTATTCGGTTGTCTTCGTCAGCATGGATCAAAGAGCGACACCTTCGTGTTAAACAAATGATTTATCGACATAATCATTGATGTTGTGTTAACTAACATTTTGGTGCCCGAATGTCTTCGAGAAAGAGCCATGACGGTATCGGCACGATGAACAAAGTTGTTCACTCGTTCAACGATCAACGATCAAGTCATCCAGGTGTTCAACTATAAATCTGTTATCATTATTATTATTTTGTCTTCAATTTCCAACAAGAAGATAAATATTCAGTATCATCTCTTTGCTTCGGCGTTGCCTTGCTCATATAAGCACCCGTTTTTATGAGCGCGGTTGGCGTTATTTTGCATTCATCGCGTTCAGATTACAGTACGAAACAAGATAGTTTATATTTTGATATCGTATGAGCGAGCGAGCACTATGTTACGGTAAAAAGGCAATACGCCATTAACGTCATTGCCTTCGTTAAGAATCCAGTAGTATTAATCTTCGACGCCACACCGGAAACATTAACCACCAAAGCTCTTTTCTTACCCTACTGGCGAGTAGTTACCTCTGGTCGAAATCAACGCTTATTGAAGATAAAACACACATGTCGATGTCGTGTAGGTAGTCATTACGCTTTTCTCTAAACATGACTCGAAGACAATAGCGATATTCTCGACGACTGCGAAGAGGGTAATTCAGCAACTCGATGTGCTGCCAGGTTATCGTGAAGAGTGTTATCGGGATCGGGTAGTTGCCGCCGACTTTGCCGATCAATATCGTTACCGTGCAGACGATGCCGTCATCACCGGATTACCGGTCTGGCATCGCCATTACAGACCGCCGTCAGGAATATAAGCGAGCATGCAAACCAAAACCACCACACCACCACTCGACATTTATTGAAATCAAATCATTTATCATAAAACTTTATCGTCAAGAATTCACGAATACGACTCCGCTTCGATGCTTCAGCATTTCGTCCGAAAGAATACAAGAAATTAATATTCACGAAGATTAGGCATAATATGGTCAGTACTTATTCAGCGCTATCGAATAATAATATTTTTGCGAAATCTATTAATTCAGGTTCCTTTGCGCTTAACGCCACACTTCAGCAATAATGTTATATCAAATTAACCAGCATCAACACGGTTATCGATTCAGCATTTCGGAATCAGATGAGATGTTTCAATAAGTACCGTGAGCTCGCCAGCCGTCGCGTTCATTGAATATATATCGACTTTCACCAGCCCACTATGCGGGTCGCTTCACTAGCAGTGCGAAAGTTTGTTAAATGATTAGTTAAGCGGTATGCTTCAGAGTTTAAACACTATCATCACAATAAGTCACATTTGTTCTTTAATTGACAAAAGATGACTACAGTCGTATCATCCGGTACAAGAGGAAAGAAAAGTAACCGTTATCAAAGATCAGCAAAGTCTTTAGCCATATGCTGTAACATGTTGCCGTTTAACCGAACGTTCATAAACAATAACGTCAACGCTTTACAATAAATCAATACCTCTTGCTAATATTGTTCGTGTCATATGAGTAACATCATTGAAAACAAACAATGCCTTCATGCGCTATGGTTATACACGCCGTTGAGAATGCCACGAATAGATGATGAACATAGATGCACAGTGTTACCTCAAGCTCTTCTTTCTTCAACAAGTTTAGTCACGTTTCGTCCGAAGAGCTACTACACCGCCGGCGGCAACTTTCTTGATGTGCATGGTCAGTTATCGAGACGCCAGAGGGCTTCATGGAGGAAAAATCGTCAGAGCAGGCCAGGAGATCTCGAGGGTTCATGCCGAGTTCGCGTGGAATAATGTACCAGTTGAGGTCGTCACGATCTGAGTTAAGCACCGCCAGGAACAAGGGTCCAGGTTGGAGATGTCACGAGATCTTTTGCCGGCATTTTATTGTCTCGACATCTTTCAAAAGAAAATTAATTCACCAATATTTTAACCATATATAAAAATTGTTCAAATTAATGTTCAGTTCAAACAAAGCCGATGATGTAACCAGTTAGGTTCATGCAGGTAGCAATGTCCTCATTCAACGTTGCCGGCACCTATAGTTCATTTTTATTATTGTATTGTTCTATTTAATAATATCGTTGTATGCGCTACTCATTTTAATAATACGTGATAAATAGCAGTTTCATCGTTCTGACAACAGACTTTAATTTTCATTGTTTAGGGATCTATACTAGTCAATGTTCGCCCAGTTGAAATACGTTAATGTTACGATGTCACAACTAAAGCTGATTTTGCCGCATTTAATATAACTACGTATCATGGCAAATATCGTTTATCCATACCAATGCCAAGATATTTTGAATTCACAAACATATCATTTAGTCAATATTTCAAAGTTGCGGATAAAACATTTTATCGGAACTTTGCAACAACAAAGTATCTGCGTTGAATATCGGCGATAACTTTATAATTTCAGATGTATTCTTAAGAAATAAATGCACGAATAAACAATACTTAATAAAGTTAATGTAAACAATGATTATATCCACACTGATTGGCATCAGCCTGAATAGGTACAGAAGCCCCGTAATATGAGCTGATTATTGCCAAACCCATTTAACATTGCCAGGCAGCATGTTCAGGTAAACATAACATTCACATGCTTAATTTATCAATAAGGATGTCGGAACATCAGCGAACGCTTCGGTTACCGCCATGCATTTTTCGTTGCAAAGATTTTAACATTTTAAGAAGTAGTGAAAGAAGGAGGAATAGATCACCGACATCAAGATGGACAAACGGTATCTTCGCATTTCTACCCGGCAGCAAAGCCCGATGAAGCAATTTTGAACATACACCTTATCTCAATCGCTTTCAATTATCGTCAAGTAACAGGTCACTTCGATTTTGTAAATCGCGTTTATTCGAAAATAGCAACGCCCTTTCACAGAAACAGTTCACGCCGTTCAACACCTTCTTCGGTGTTCGAACTCTAGTTCCGATCATCGTCAGAAGGTACCGCATCAGCATACTGTCATCAGTCATTCGGCAGCAGCAGCCTTCAAACTTCAGCATTTAGAAGCCGGGTGATGGTGGAACACTTGTTGGCGGATAGACAACTTCTTTGGTCATTAGTGGACGCGATCGTTTCGCAGATCGTAACATCAGTTCAGCAATGTTATCGAATTAAAGCGACGTTATATGGCATATCAGGCATTTCGGGTTTACACAGAGTTGAAGCCGATGCGTTGAACATTTAGCCTGCTTCTATAAGAAATGATCGAAGTCAGTATCAGTGGGCAATATTCGATCGTGGTCGTTTGATTGACGTTTCTAAGAAAGTTCTCCTTATCTCATGGCTTCATCATCAGCGAGATTCACGACAGTCGTTCACCGTCCCACTAATGCTCGAAAGTAGATGATCAAAGCCATCACTCAGGTGCTTCAACGAGCATCAATAAAACTTTCCCGCTAGACAACGATAGTCCGACTGGCAGTCGTTTTCAAAGTCTTCATCTATCAATTTGCGCCCGGACAATATCAAGCGTCCGTTTAAAAGTTACCGAATAGAAACTACCGTTCAGAAACAACAGTTCGGTCATCAATCAGTTCGCACCAAATCCGGATTCGGTCTAATTCGCGGGTCAGATTCGTTATTGCGAAAACTAACGAGTCATAATGCAGCCGATTCCATCGGGTCGTACGTTAATAAAGTCTTCAGCCGTCATTGTATTGTTGAATATCATCCGCCGCGTCCCGGCAAACACTATCCGCAGAAGTTATCATCGCCTCCTCCATTTCCGTGTTCAACATATTGTTCGTCAACAAATCTGTTTGTCGTCTTCGTCATCGTCGACATCTGTTACGAATACCGTCAATAATAACATATACGAAAGTTCCGAAAGAATATCTATCTTTCGTTCATAACAATTTATCCATTCGCCTTCTTTCAAAGCACGTATTCAAATCCACGCATGAAATTTCGACGTCCGCGTTAATAACAACAAACTTCAAACAAAAGTGTCTGGTATCAGAATTACTTCATCTGGTCGTTCACCGCAAAGTCAAGACGTTACCTAAGTTTAGAACAATAAAGCCCCAATAATTAAAGGAAATCGAAAGCGTTACGTTCATAAACCTTTGAGCCAATCAAGTCAACAGAAATCATCAATATCACCAAATAATACGTCAACATCATTTCGCTGTTTCAGCAATTAAAGTCATCATATCCGCAGATTACTAAAGCCACATAGATGGCGTTCAGATCATCAATTCGTTACGTCAATATTAAATCAGTTGTTGCCGTCAAAGAAGACCATCGTTCATCAATATTCGTCGCAAGTAAATGCGGAGACTGTACATATAAACTCAGTCGTCTCTTCATATATATATTTTGCGCATATGTTGTGCATCACTGGTGCTAGATTCAAGAATGATTCAATGCAGTGCGTAAATAAGGCATCGTTCTCCGGCAAAAGAGTTGCTGCCAATATTAAGTTTCAAATTAATGCAATTATTTTCAAAAGAAACTTTTCATTGTTGTCAGTACCAGGAATAGATTGAATACCGGAAATACTATAGAAGCAGAAAACGCCTTAAGATAACGTACCGTTCACTCGGTGGGGACAAGGTCTCGTTTAATCACTAATTTCGTTCGAACAGGAAATGCCATCATTAGCGAAGGTGTTGCGGAATTCCGCATTATCTGGGGACTCGTGATGGTTTCAGCGAGAATTTCTGATATGGCGACCATGCCGATACAGTGTTTCAGGTTTGGGGAATGCAAAGAATGCCTGATGATTACGAGTAACATGTTCCGGGGAATAATTAAGAATACTTCTAAAATTTGTTGATTGCCGATAGTTCAGTTACCAACCCGAATGGTTTGTAAAGACTTCGTTTTGCCATGACATGATTTGACAACATATAATGATGCAATGTAAGCGAGATTGTGATTTCTCAGCGCATAGCAAATGCTTCCGCGTAAGAGTTGGTTTTACGTCGCTTTAGCAATATTACCAGCACTATCGTGCAGGGTGAACGTTTCCGCCATATCAATGTTGGTCGAACCGCTCAGCGCGACGAAGTCAACAGTTTAACCATCAAGTCGGTACAATTTCCGCTTCCATGAAACGATGCTGGTCAACCAAACTTATCACGTATAGGCACGTATTTCGATGAATACGGTGCCTTGTTGTCGAGCGAAATTGTTTTTATTTGCCGTGTTATCACAACACTGGTTCATAGCACAATAACCAGCAATAAATTGTTTTTCCTTTAATATTCAAAAAGATATTGGTCTTTCGTATAGTGAAAGCGCGAATAAATAGTTGCCGGTTCCGTTCATTGGCAGAATATTTAGAATAGCACAAGCCGTTTTCAAAACGGGCGAAAATATCAGCCATATCAGTGTTCACGTTATCAAGAGTGTTCGCAGAATTGTTAAAACATATACGCATCATTGCTCAATATGTAGCTGGTTGTGAATATTTGGTCGTCACAGTGAAATGTATTTCAGCGATTCTCCTGCGCCTGAGCATAGTTTGTCCGCATTTTTGCCGGTTCTTCGAAGGTGCCGAGCGCCGTTTGTTTTGCCAGCACGTTATAGTTCCTCACCCCTCGCATAACCGAAGAACCAACACGCATACGTATCATAGTATTCAGTCAGTCTAGCACAAAGTGCCAGTTCAACAACAGTTTTGTATCACCACTAAAATCTGGATAGTCAATTGTTTCTACGACGAATAGCTGAAGGCCGAAAGTCAATATTTCAGTTTGAATATCTCGACAAAATCGAAATAATAAAATTCCGCCACTATTTTCCATATTATTTGAGCTGCCGATTGATTTTATCGACCATTTTGCGTGAATAAAAATCAGAGTTGTTGAGCAGACAACCACTTTCATGTAACCGGTGCACCGAGTTTCACAGCCATCCGCAAGCATTTTGTCGAAAACGTCCCTTGTTTCCCATGTTCATCAGCAATCAGATAAATGAAGATAAAAACAAAGAGATTGATTTGTCGTTACGTTCACAAGAAAGTGAATCAGATGATTTTGAAGGAATCTTAGGGTTAGAAGAACACGTACCCATGGATGTAGACACTAAACCAAATACACATTACTATCTCATTACCAGATTAAGTGGGTTGGTCAGAAAAAAAAGCAATCTAATCACTGCTATCAGTTCATTTGTAGGAAATGCTTTTGGGCCTTCTCATCCGGAGAACGGTTAGAAAACCACAAACGTTATTGCTATGACAAGGCACAAAGAGTCGTTATGCCTAAGCCAGAGGAAGCAGTGTATCAGTTTGGATTACGTTCCCAAAGCAAAACAGACAGAGCCAAGTTTGTTATTGTAGCTGATTTTGAGTCCTTGCTCATTCCTGAAAACAACCCATATAGTACAAGTCTGAATAAGCATGAACCATGTGCCTATGCTTACAAAGTGGTACGCACAGAGGAACAGTACTCTAAGCCTGTACAAACCTATGTAGGAGAACAGGCAGCTGAGCATTTTATTGAAAGTATTTTAAGGGAATATGATAACATCCGGGCTTTGTTGGATACTGTCAAACCAATGCAACTGACCAAACAAGATTGGATAACCATTGCTAATACTACTCATTGTGGTTTGTGTGGGAAACTTTTAGGTACTGACCGAGTGTTAGACCACGACCATCTGTCAGGACGTTTTCGACAAATCTTGCAGAACAGATGTAAACTCAATTTTCAGTTACATAAGAAAGTGGTTGTCATGCTCCATAACTCTCAGCGTTTTTATGGTGAAGTTTTTATTCACACAAGAAGTCATAGTGTCACAAATCAATCAACAGCTCCAAATAATATAAAATAACCTAGATGGCAAGGTTACAATTATTTCGGTTACTACTGTCAGATATTCAAAACAAAAATGTGAAAACTTTCAGCCATATCAATATTCATCATGAAACAATTATTTATCAAGATTATTTTAGTGGGGTGATATACAAAAACTGTTTGTTGGACAATATAAATTACACTTTGTACTAGATGACTTGGATGAATTATCTACTATGATCTACAGTACATGCGTGTTACTTAGTTCTTGGTTATGCAGGGGTGAGGTTCTGCTGTGCTGTAAGCAAAATATGAAGCAGCACTCAGCACCTTCAAGTGAAAATTGGCAAAAATGCACGACCAAATATACTCAAATATGGAAGAATCACTCAAATACATTTCCTGTATTGTAAAATATTCTAACCAATACATGTGGAAACTAAATGTGCATATATACTATGTCATGACTGTAGATTCTGCAGACACTCGCTGATAGCAGCATGAGTATGATTACTTGTCATGAAATATAGTGTTTTTCGCCCATTTTTAGTAACTTGTATATTCTAAATATTCTGCCAATGAGGCCAAGGTTGGTAACTGGTATTCCATATTTTCCACTATACAGCTAGACCAATATGTTTTAAAATAATGGAAAAGAATAATTTGTACTGGTTATTGTGCTATGAACCAGTGTTGTAATCTTACAGCAAATAAAAACAAAGAATTTCATATTTCAACAAAACTTCCATGTCATGTAGAAATACATGCCTATGCCATTGATTAAGTTTAAGTTTGATTGGTAAGCATGTTTTTTCATGGAAACTGGAGGTAGTAGGGTAACCTAGTGGTTAAACTGTTGACTTGTCACACTGAAGGCCCGGGTTCGATTCCCAACATTGGTGCAAAGTGTGAAGCCCATTTCTACTCTCCCCTGCATGATGTTGCTGGAATATTGCTAAAAGCGGCGTAAAACCCAACTCTTACACTTGGAAACATTTGCTATATGCACTGAAAATCTAATCTCATACATTGCATCATTATATATTTAATGTCAAATCAATATCATGACTAAAAGCAGAAATCTTACAAACCATTCAAGTTGTGCTTGTTTATCCACACTTAAAGAACAATCAACAAATTTTAGAAATATTCTGCAATTGTATTCCCAAGACATAATTACTCATATCATATCAAACATTCTTTGCATTTCCCAGCTGCTAAACCTGAAAAACTACTGTATCAGTATGAACTGGAATATTTTCATGGTCATATATCTAAATTCTCACTGAAATTATCTGAGAGTCCCAAGATGTCACAAGGAATTCCACAACACCTTGCTAATGACAAGCATTTCCTGTTCAAGCAAGGGTCCAAAGGATGATTCGTAGGGCTTGAACCCTTATCCCACCAAGTGGGTCATTTGAGGCCCGAAGTGCACGTTGATGGTATGCCAAAACTTCATTTCTGTATATAAATGTTCAGTATTCAATCTATTCCTGAAAATTACAATACTGATTGCTGTGAAAAAGTTTCTTTTGAAATAATTACCATTAATTTTAAAAAACTTAATATTATTGCTTTAACTGCTTTGCCGGGCCTTAGAGGCCCGGTCACACACACACACACACTAACACACACACACACTGCAGTAGATGCGACGTTTCTGTGTAGATCCTAGCACCATTATCAAGCAAATGATACACAACATATGCACAAAGAGAAATATATATATGAAGGGTATTTGGGTTTATATGTACGAGTCTCCACATTTGCATTGAATGTGGTAGACAACGCCTGATGGGTCTTCTTTGTTGCTTGTAGCTGGTTTAATATTGGCTTGTAGGATATGCTGAATTGATGTTCCTCTCTGGAACACCACATCTATGTTGGCTTGCTTCTTTAGTAATCTGCGGATATGGTGGCTGGTTGTATCGACAACGGGGATGATTGTTGACGTGGTGGTTTGGTTTGAGGGTGGTCTTGATGGTTCTGTTGACTTGATTAGCTCGGTACTGATTAAGGTTTATGAAGACATGGCGAAGGTGTTCTAACTCGATTTCAAGGCCTTGGGTTGTGGAACTGATGTTCTTTGCTCTTCTGGCTAGGGTGGCGATTATACCTCTCTTGACTTGCAGTGGGTGATTAGATGAGAAGTGAAGTCTGTGCGGGTTGGTTTCCTGTAGACACTTGTTTGGAGTTTGTTGTTGTCTTTTTTACTTGGACGTCGAATTTCATGCGTGGATTTTGGGCATTAAGGTGTTTGAGAAGGCAGATGGGATCATCGGTGGGGTTGATTATGACAAAAGTGTCGTCTTCTTTCCGGAACCAGCATATTGGTGTGACGGGTAAGGTGAGGGGGGCCTTGTCTTCGGGTTCTGTCATGTAGATGTCGGTGATGATGGGGGAGAGACGTGATCCCATAGGTTGACCATGGGTTTGTTGGTAGACTTTATCAGACCGGGTGAAGTATGTTGAACTTATACAAGAATGGAGGAGGCGGATGATGCTTTCTACTGTGAGATGGGTGTTTAGGTTTAGCGCGGATGTCTTCAACTTTTCTTCTAATGATGGCTAGGGCTTTGTCTCTTGGTACATTGGTGAATAGATCAACCACATTATGACTCATTAGTTTTCCTGGCTGGGTGATGGTGCTGATCCTGTTGCAGAATTCGTTGGAGTCCGAGATAAAGGATTTAGTTAATTTACCTAGAGGGGCGAGATGCTTGGTGTTATTGTAATGAACTGTGTTTCTGGAACAGACAGGAGACGGACTCTGATGTGGTCTTTGTGGACCTTGATGGTGACTCGGGCGTAGGGTGGTCTAGGATGGGGAACTGTGAGCTGCTTGTGTAGAGTCGGACCTATCTCGTTTTGTCCCTAAGTTCTTACAGGAGGGTTTTGTGGTCTCGTTGAAGCAAGGTGGTGGGGTCTTTCGGTGTCGTCTACTTTCCGGAAAAAGCATATTGGTGGGACGGGTGAGGTGAGGAGGGCGTTGCCTTCGAGTTCTGTCACGTAGATCTCGCTGATGATGGGTAGTGATCCCATAGGTAGGCCATGGGATAAGAGAACTCTTAGAAGCAATCAACATCAAACGGCTCAACACGACAATCAACAGAGATCAACGTTATTACGTCCCTACAGCTTACGATCAAATAATAAAGAATCACCCACCCTTTGTCTACTGGCTTCAGTCATTTCTTATCACAACAAGCCTCATGTCAACACACATCAACCTCTTCTATTGTATAAACCCAAATACCTGTCATGTATATACTTGTCCTTGTTCAGATGCTGTGTATCATTTGCTAGATAACAGTGTTACGATCTACACAGAAACGTCGCATCCACTGTAATAAAGAAGTTGTCTATCCATAACAAGTGTTCCTCTTCATCACACCAGCTTCTAAATGCCACTTGGTGGGATAAGGGTTAATATGTTTTATAAAACACTTCAATGACTTGCTGTTTGAACACCAGATGTTAAAAGAAATCTGAAGATCTGTTTCAGTTTGTGTTGCTCTTGATGTCAATGGTAATTGTGGTGATCTATTCCTCCTTCTTTCTCCTCTTAAAGATGTGCATCTTTTGCAACTGAAAAAAAATACATAACACATGTGAGACCAAGTATGATATACTTAAGGAAATGTAAACCGTTCCTTACAGTGTTGACATCAAGATATTATTGATAAATTAAGCATGTAGGTGTTATGTTTACCTGAACATGCTGCACCATAAACAAATGTTAAATGGGTTTGTAATAATCAAGCTCATATTACAGAATACATTTGTGAGAGACACCTATTCAGAGCTATTGGTACCAATCAAAGTGTGGATATAATCATCATTGTTTACATGCTATTAAATTATTATTTAATTCATTACATTTATTTCTTAGAATTACATCTGGAATTGCATTTCACATAAAGTTATCTCCTTGATAATTCCAACTGCAAGATACTTTATTTATTTACAAAGTTCCCGATAAAATGTTTTATCCACAACTTTACAAATATTGACTAAATATTTGAAAAATATGTTTGTGAGATTCCAAAATATCTTAACATTGTTATGGATAAACTTAACTGATATTTGCCATGATGAATTACGTAAGTTATAATAAATGCAACAACTGCAAAATCCAACTGAGTTAATATTTATCGTAACATTGGCAATATTTCAGCTATATCGTGACGAGAACAATTGATAATTATAGATCAATACAAATAGAAATTAAAAGTCTGTTGTCAAAGAACAGTAAAACTGCTAGTATATCACATGTATTAAAATAAAAATTAGCACGCTATCATAAAACGATATTATTAAATAGAACAATACAATATAAAAATGGGCTATAGGTTGCCAACAACTGAAGGTAGATGGGGACGGGAACTTACAGTACTTTTGCTACCTGCATGGACCCTAGCTGGATTTACATCATCCCCTCAGCTGTTGACAGTTTAGACATTAATTTGAACGAACACATATACTATGATTAAAATGTGGTGAGATTAAACCTTCTTTGAAAGATGTGGTCTTACATACCCTCTCAGGGGACAATAAAATGCCGAAGCACAAAGATCGTGACATCTCTCAACCTGGACCGATTGTTCCACAACAGACTTAGCTCAAAGATCGTGACATCTCTCAACTGGGGCCATTGTTCCACAACAGACTCAGCATAGACCTCGAGACATCTCCCAGCCTGCTCCCCAACTGATTTTTCCTCCATAAATCTGGCGTCATCTAGATCTTTGTGACCATGCACATCAAAGGAAAAGTTGCCATAATTACCGGCGGTGCAGGTGCTCTTGGACAAGCAATGGCCAGAGCTTTGTTGGAGAAAGAAGCCAAGGTAACGCAAGTATAATCAGTCTGAGGTCATGTTACTGTTTTTCATCCTATGTTCATCCTATCCTATTCAGTGGCGTCGCCTCAGCTGGGGTCGTTAGTGTTTTTGTATCGTATTTGCATTTCTCGTAGGGAAGCGCTGTTTGACCAATGAGTGTTACTCATATGACACAGACAATATTAAGTTATAGAACGTGTGTTGTATAAAGCGTTGACGTTATTGAACATAAGCGAACGTTCCACTTGTTGGGTCAGTTAAACAGCCTTATGTTACAACAATGATGTCAGCGTAACATGGCCTTATGGCTTAAAGAGACACTGATCTTGTGCTATTCCCGGGGACTGGTTAATGCTTTGGTTACTTTTCTTCCTCTGCGAGTACCCGGATGATATCCCAGAATACGTGACTGGGTTGTGATCATCTTTGTCAGCAAAGATGAAACACCAATTAAAATTTCCATCTTGATTATTGTGATGTATTAGTGTTTAAATACAAACATACCACTTTAATATAATCATTTAACAAACTTTCACACCTTTAAGTGAAACGTTACCTCAAACAGATGAATGAAGGTTGAAAGTCGGACATGAAAATCCGCCCATGCTAGTCGTAAGACGCGACCAACGAGATTGGGTGGTCAGGCTCACAGTCTTTATTGAAACATCTCATCTGATTCCAAATGCGTAGATCGATGCTCATGATGTTGATCACTGGATTGGGTTATCCATACGCGATTATTACGGACTGATATATATAGCTGTATTATTGCTAAGTGTGGCGTTAAACAACAAACAAAAGAAGGAGACCCTGAATTAATATCGATTTGCAAAAAAATATTAATACCAATTCGATGCTTCTTAGATAAGTACATTGTATATTATACACCTAAATCTACGTAGATGATAATTTATTTTATGCTGTGGCAATAATACACTCCCGGACAAAGTACAAACATCAAGCGTTACCTTTGCACGGCAGTTTCAGATAAGGGAGTCGGTATTATCACTGCATCGTCTGTGTCGATGAATGTAATGATAGGAGTTTTATGTCATGATTTGATTTCAATAAATGTCAAGTGAGTGAGTGTGAGTGAGTTTAGTTTTACGCCGCACTCAGCAATATTCCAGCTATATGGCGGCGGTCTGTAAATAATCGAGTCTGGACCAGACAATCCAGTGATGAACAGCATGAGCATCGATCTGCGCAATTGGGAACCGATGACATGTGTCAACCAAGTCAGCGAAACTGACCACCCGATCCCGTTAGTCGCCTCTTACGACAAGATAGTCGCCTTTTTATGGCAAGCACATGGGTTGCTGAAGACCTATTCTACCCCGGATCTTCACGGGTCAATAAATGTCAAGAGCCTCGCTTGTGTCCTTAGTCATATTTCGAGAAAACGCTGTGGCCTTTCCCCACAAACATCGATATGTGTGTTTTATGTCTCAACAAATAGACAGTATTAAAGGAGTAACTAACTCATTAGTAGGGTAGAAAAAACTGGTAGTTAATATTTCCAGTGTAGCTGTCGAAGGTCGCTACCGTTTTTACCAGGTTGAGATTCTTAAACAGAGAGCAATGGCAGTTAATGGCATGTACCTTTTTACCATGTACATCACTAAGTAGGTCTGTACTTTCCTCTCACTCACTCACTCAATTCTGACGCGCAATATCAAAATATAAATATCTCTGATTTCCCAGCCGCTGTTGAAATCTGAACCTTGATGTGATACAAAATACTTTATAACCCTTTTCACACTCATAAAAAACAGGTACTTTATATAAACAAAATGTTTCTCAAGTAAAGTGTGCAAGGCTGTTATCTTGCTTGTGCAAGAATTAGAAGACAAAATAATAATAATAATAATAGATTTATAGTTGGAACACCTGGATGACAGTCCTTTTGTTGTCCGTTTAAAGACAAGTGACCAACACAGCACCATCAGTACCATTACCGATCGCCGTCTCTCAAGGCTGAGAGACTTATTCAGACCAAAATGTTAATTCTTTAACATCATGTTATATTCTCGATAAATCATTTGTTTAACACAGGTGTCTATCTTTGACATCCATGCTGACAGAGGTGCTGAGATAGAGTCTTCACTACAGAGTCAGTTTGGAGGAGACAAAGTGTCCTTCTCGCTGTGCGATGTAACTGACGAAAAGGGTTTCAAAGGTATGGAGCGAAATGACCTTACCTCTTCACATAATTCGCCTAAGTAAAGAGTAAGATTAATGTACAGTGAAATATTTCTATGACTTTTTCAGCTAAACAATAAATTTTCATAAATTATGGAATCAGCAAGAATGGAGCTCAAGGGGTCGGGGATCTTCACATTTGGGAACGGATACAGATTTGTTGGGTCGTTGGTTCTGAAGATTGTTGTTGTCTCATTATCATGACATATGGCATTGCCGTACACTTTAGTCGATCCGATGGTTTCTTTCCGACATTATGTTTGTTTATTTTAATGAATAAATTTTATGTAAAGGATGATGTGATTTTCAGAACTGACAAGTCCTAAACACGATTGTAAGAATTAGTATTGGTGCTTGATATTTGCTTGCTGACTCGTCACCAAACCACATGTCTCTAACAGTATCCTCAAAGTGTACATTTAATGTCATAGATGACGTTTCTCCTTTGACATTCAAGAGTCTTGAAGGGGTTTTGTTCTGTGTGCTGCAACAGCAGTGTTCGATCAGTTTTACTGTCTTCACAAACAACAATAATGAACCCTACTCAATACATGTTCTTCCTTGTTACTCAGAGGCCTTCGACGGCGTCGTGGCACGTTATGGACAGGTGGACATCATGGTCAATAATGCAGCCGTCATCAACGAGAAGATAGACATTGACAAGATGCTGATGGTTAACCTGGTGAGAGAACACAGCTGATTCAATATTGTTATGAGAGTGTGTGTGTGTGTGTGTGTGTTTGTTTTTTAATTTGTAATATCACATTGATTAAGTGATAATTATTATGGGTCACAATGTTTAAAGTTTTGAGCGTGGGTTTTGTCTCGCATCTTGCATCATATATGTTCAGTGGCAATAGTATTTGTAGCGGCACGCCTTTTGATAGCGCTTCAGAGTTGCCTCCCTTGGCTGGGTTATTTGGTTTTGAATTCCGGGTCTTGTCACGTCGTGTGTTTTCCACGCGGTTCCATGGCGTTCTGAGAGAATAATGATGGAGCCTAGCTTTGCTAGAATGCCCGAGAACTGTGTAAGAGCTACATAAAGGATGGTTGTAGAGTAGTGCACCACAGGACTTTTCACATGACTGGATTTATACACATCTCTCTACCATCGTCGAGTTTCTCAACATTTCAAGACTGACCGTGCTTGCCTGCTGTCATTGTAAACAACCTTCAATCAGTATATCTGTTCTCACTGTAAATGTCAAGACTGGTGAGTTTATATCTTTATATATGTGACCAGATATTAAGAGTGAGTGAGTGAGTTAAAAGTTAACGTCAAATCGGCAATATTGCAGCCGTATCGTGACGAGAACAGTTGATATCAATAGGCAAATCAATAAATGTATAACGTAAAAACCTGTCATCGAAGGACAGTAAAACAACTAGAATATCACAGATATACATGTAAACTAGTAATGAAATGTAAAACATTCTAACTATAGGGAACAACACAACATGAAAATAGGCTATAGATCGCCAACAACTGAAGGTAGATCACCAAACCAGGGACCATGTGGACTTACAATATTTAGATTTGTGTCTCAATTGCACTGTACTAGAAATCTGTATTGTCATTCATTGTATCTTGCTCATTGTTTGTTCAATATATTATTGAATGTCTGAATATTATTGACTTGTCTGTGTTCTATTTTGCTGGTTCATTACGGGGACTCGGCAAATTATTATCCATAACAAAATGACCTGTAGATGATGGTCAAAGAGGTGTAACTGTATTTGTTTCTTGTCCAATAATCCAGCTCATGACAGCGGTCTGAAAATAATGAAAATATGTCATTAGACAACGAATGTATCAGTCAGGCCAGCAAGCCGATCACCAGTTCTATCCAACATTTTCACGGCTGAAGTAGTGCTGTAGAGCAGATAGCTTCTATCAGTCATCATCAAGATGTGTTCAAGACTGGTTACTGCAAAACAACTCAGTTGAACATCAGTTCCTGAAAGTCCCGAGGATCAGGTGTGTTATCAAATGTTTGAGAAAAGAAAACATTAGCAAGGCAACATTTAAACCGACTGCAATACAGCCACCAATATAGTCAAGGCAGTCGCCTGAATTGAGATGGGGTTGCTGAAACTAAATCGCTCTGTTTCAAGAGAAATGTCACATTGATGGCCTGCAAAGACGTCAGAAGTGTGTAACGAATATTTAACATGTTGGTGTACCTCTCTGTACATAGCGTTTAGAAACTGTATTGCGTTAGTTTCAGAGCAATTATTTCAAGTAATTTCAATGCTAAAAAAGGTGAAAAATCACACGTTTATAGACAAGGAGTTCGCCATCAACACAGCAGCCTTTATTGTTGTGTTTCTGTTTACTTGAGTCCACAAGATGGACAAGTCAGTAATTTGTATGGCCACCAATTGGCAACAATTACTGTTGGGCACCGTCTCGCAGCAGACTGGATAAGTCGAAGATGTCGCTCCTACGGAATTCTTCACCACTCTTCCTGCAATGCGATGGCTACATGTGGATGTGTCTGTGGCGTGTTTTGACGTTGACCTACACGTCTATCGAGTTAATTCCATAGGTGTTCGATCTGGTGATCGGGAAGGCCTTGGCAAGACACTGATGTTAGAATTGGCAAGGTAGCAGACTGTGAGGAGTGCTGTATGTAAAGGAGCGTTGTCATGCTGGAACAACTCCCTCTGTAGGTCCATAATCGGAAACATGTGACGTTGATGTACCGATTTGCTGTCAAATTACCCTGACCCTCCACCATATCAGATCTTTGTGTGCTGGATATCGCACTCAACACCATGACACAGTCTCAACCGAAAGTATTATATTTTGCAATTAGGGGCAAAACGTTCATTTCTCCGATCCAACACACTGTCTTCCATCTCGCCAGTGAAGACGAAATGGTGATTCATCACTAAACCAGTCTCGTCTCCAGTTTCTAAGCTTCCAGTCCCAGACTCTACGGCCCCATTGCAAACAGTTGCGCTGATGGACGTCTCTCAAAACAAGGGCGACAACTGGCCTTCTTGGTCGAATCCACACTTCACGCAATCGATTCCTGACATTTAGGTCTGGAATTCGTCTCAAACCAGGGATACGTTGTGCAGTTTCCACGGCTGTGGCAGGACGATGATGCAAGTTCAGTTTGGATGTAGCGTTCCTGGGCTTGGGTGGTAACTCTTGGATGGCCCCTTCTCGGGCGACGTTGGATGGAATGGATCTGCAGGAAACAATCCCAAAGGCAACATATTGTGCTCTGATGAACGTTGAAATGTCGGGCTGAACTGCAGACTGCGACTCCCCAGCTTCAAGGCGGACTATGGCCATGTTTCGATTGGCGGCACTTAGTCATGGCATGATGATTTCCTCTTAAAATCTAAACACAACGTTTGTTTTTTCATGGTGATCGTTACCGCATTCGCTTATATTTGGTTTACATGTTTTCTTGGTGACATTTTGGCGAATATTTCATCAAACGCTTCTAAAACAAGGGAAATTTTGAAATTGCCGCGTTTTGACGCTGAAGCTGTTTACAATTATATTACACAAAGATGACGTTTTGGAAAGAAATGGTATATTTGTATTGTACAGCAACAGGAGTCGAATATTCTCAAAATCACTTTTGAAGTGGTAACCAGCGTACATCAAACTCATCTATTGTATAAACTCACTCTGTATGTGTATTTCAATCACTATCACTCTGTACATCAACCTTCTCTACTCAAATCATTAATTAGCAATCCAAAGTACATCCACCTTGTCAATTGTATATACTCACTATGCCGCTGTGTATATATTCTCCTTGTTTCAACTCTTTGTATCACCTTTACAACTTCTAAAATGCCTCCCAAAGACGTTAACAGTAGAAAGGTTGACCTGCATGTTATTAAAACGGTTGTATGAAAGTAATTTACTGTGAAGGAAATGTAGATGCAAATACAACTGTAGAAAAACTTACATACATTTTCATTAAGCACATAAAACTGTCCCTGTCTTCGCAGGGTGGCACCATCAGAGGTTCGAACCTCGCCATCAAGCACATGAGGAAGGATGAAGGTGGGGAAGGTGGTGTGGTCGTCAACGTCTCCTCCATTACAGGTAGGTGATGTTGCCTCCATGATCGAGATAAATAAGTACCAGTAAGACGATAAAGAACCACCATACTTATGTATAAATACCGCTCTTGTTCTCTTTATCATATGATTTAAACCAGCCTTTTGGGCAAAGAAGAAACTGAAGTGTATTGGACCTTTGTTGAAGGGTGGAGAATTTGCTGTATTAACAATAAAATATCCAAAACTTTAGACTTAGCATGAGTTCAAAGAATATATTTCAAAAGAATTATTTCTGAAACGTAATACAGTTATTCTTTTAAACTTAAAAAAAGGTATTCGCATAATACATACATCCTGTTCCTTCAGTTTTCAATTACATAAGAAACGTTTCACGTAAGTCCAGGTGTATGAAGAATATAGAACGAGTGAATTATTCACCATGTGGCCATGACACAAATTACCAAACACATACTACCGACAATAAGTATGGTAACACCCAAACCTCAAAGAATAACAAAGTAAATTTAAAGTGGCAGGGTCGGTTTATTACAAGGGTAAATAAAACAATATTTGGTGTAAAAATTGTAATGGAGTTATGGTCAGATATCACTGACTACAATTCTAGTACAAGCAGCGGAAGAGGATAGGGGTCAGAACTGAAAGTCACATAATCAATAGTGAGTGTATCCTCCACGTTGATTGATGCATTCTGTACATCTACGCCTCATTGACCTCACAAGGGTGCGGAGGGTAGCTCGTCGAATCAACTGCCATTCTATCTGGAGCCACTGTACAAGAACCTGAAGAGTCGGTGTCATTCCATGATCGTCTCTAACAAATCGTCCAAGAATGTCCCATAGACGTTCAGTTTGAGCCAGATCCGGTGAATAAGCTGGCCACTGCATCACATTCACATTATTTTGTTGCAAGAAGTCTCTAACGAATCAAGCTCGATGTGGTCTGGCATTGTCATCTTGCAGGTGTGCTCCGGCACCAATGGTGTTCAAAGATGGAAGAACCAGAGGACGCAGAATCTCATCCCGGTACCTCTGAAGCTGAAGCCTCCCCAAACCATCACAGAGCCAAGCTCAAATCTGTTCCTCTCAAGTAGCATGTGACGATAAATATTAACTCACTCACTCACTCACTCTCCAGTAGCATCATGGTAATGTTCTCCACGCCTCCCATCGTCAGTGAAGAGTACCCCGGACCACTGTTGATGATTCCATCTCAAATGTGCTCTTGCCCAGGCCAGTCTTGCAGCTCGATGATGTGGACAGAATGAATTACGTACCGCTGGACGACGTGACCGTAGATTAGCAGCTCTGAGACGGTTCCTGATGGTTGAGATGCTGACGTTTGTGTTAGTTGCATGTCTGAGCTGCAGTCGTAGAGCACTGGCAGTTGTGAAACGGTTCTTAAGGGCGTTGAGTATAACATATCGATCTTCTGCCCATGTCGTTTTTCGTGGCCTTCCTGATCGGGGTCTGTCCTGTACTCTGCCAGTGGTTTAGAACCGTTCCCTCAGCCTGTGAGTGACGGAAGGGGGACACCTGCAGACGACGAGCAACGCTTCTTAAGGATTCAGCATCCTGTAGCCATGCAATGGCCCTGTTTCTGTTGTGGTCGTTTAATGGTCTACGCTGAGG
The DNA here is from genome assembly GCF_003918875.1 of Haliotis rubra. Lineage (NCBI taxonomy): Eukaryota > Metazoa > Mollusca > Gastropoda > Lepetellida > Haliotidae > Haliotis > Haliotis rubra. The sequence goes on along the minus strand of NW_025765837.1, from coordinate 54,608 downwards.
CATGTTGGGTTAATTGCGAGGCTTCAACACTGTCTGCAGCTTCTCTTAAAGGAAAAGTTGCCACAACATGCACGAGAAGTCTGTCTTTCACGTGCACTAGGTTGTTATGTTTTGGCGTTTGAATCAGACACAGTGCAGGTATGTTTTGACACCTTCGTCTTTTGCTGTTTTGGAAAAATTTTAATTTCATCAAAACTTAACGAATATTGAAGCAATTGCTTCAACTGTTGTTTCAACATGTCGTTTAAAGTGTCCACTAATCACATGTCACAGATAAATTTCACTTTTATGAATTAATGAAGCAACTGTAGGGTTTGTGCATGGCTTTCAAATTTGAGGGTGTTTCCATACTTTTTGTTTGTAGTATATATATAGATGGTGATGGTGTAAATGATAAACACAAAGATAATGGCGCGTGACAATGATAAACACACCACAAAGACTATCAGGAATTGAAGAATGACTATTGGAGTGGAAATAGATGTAACTGAGTTATGTGACCTTCCAAGTATTGATGACTTTGTTGTAGTAAATTATAACGATAATCTAGGTGCTGAGTTTAGAAAAGGCATTCTGACGTTTTTCTAGGTTTAGAGCCGATCTTCACTGTCCCAGCTTATACAGCAACAAAGACCGGGGTAGTAGGATTCACAAGATCCTGGGCAGTGAGTATAGGCCTGAAACATTATTATGAACTGCTTTCAAAATATGGCATAGCAGATTTACACAATGTGAGCACATCTTTTTAAACCTTTAGAGCTTCATCCTAAAAAATGAACAATACTAACGTTGTATCATGCTCAATTAATCATGGACACAAAAGAAGTTGGAAACGCAACGAAATCAGAGACATATTTCATGTCCATTCACACACGTATATCCGCCAGTCAGAAAAACCCCAATAAATCTGTTAGTGGTCTCGCATAATTATTTGTAGATCCTGATAAACATAAATGATTGTTTAGCTGAACATTATCTTTATAAATCAAGGATTTGTTTGTTGATGTACCTCCATGTCATGATATCCAAACAAGCAACACAAAAACACACGCTAACAGTATAAAGCATGTCAACGTTATCGGCACCTTTGACAACAAAAACTGAGAACGGGACCACCTACCACATTGGTGCATTGTGAGAACGTTAAATTTTCCAGACAAATCCCTATCTGAAAGACCTGGGCTTGAGATTCTGCTTGGTGTGCCCCACAGCCTTCAAATCGTTTACAATTCCTGATCCAACGTCAAATGCATTGTATGTTGAGGACATGAAGAAGCTTTATGGAAAGGGTGGCTTCGAAGAGTAAGTATCCTCAGAGCATGCTTGTGAGAAGCTGCTGGAATGTTGAAGAAACGTATATTTCTGTTGGATTCAGCTTGCAATAAGTTTCTAAATGCCAGAAGTGTTAGAAATGTGACACAGAAAAGAAGTGCCTGCAAAAGGTTATTTATTTGTGATTGCGTCGTTTTATATATGTTTGGTTCGGGGTTTTGGTTTATTTCTCACTCTACCAGAAATTACCAAAGACCCTTTGAGAAGCTGTCCAAACACATCATTGTCATCTGCATGAATCTGAATCGACAAAGGTTCGCGACTCGCAGTTCAAGGGCAGACAATTTAAAGTTAATTCACTAAATGCAGCTTTTGGCAGGAGCTCTCTCAGAATACAATCGTCTAATTGCTTCCCTATGCCCATCCGTTTCGATTAAATGAAACCATAGGGCATTACTGTAATGTTACGACCATGCAATTTACCATTTTTCTTATTATCCTTCGCAATATTGCCGATGTGACGTTAAATAATAACTCACTCACTCACTCTTATTATTTTTCAGCTAAAATCTGCTCATTTGACATTTTGTCAATAACTTTCAACACTATCAAACTTACCATACTATACGGAGCAAAACTTTAAACTTGACACTTGGGATTTTTGGGACTACATTTGTTATATTAGGTTTAAGAGAACATTTATAGTTGTATGCTGTGCACAGAACATCTTGACATCAAAGGGAAAACAAAACCAAAAAAACCAAGTCGCGCGGAAAATACTTAACACCGACAACGTTCATGATGTCAAGGTACCCTCCAAAATAATGTTCACAGCGTGAAGAACAATTCGATCGAGGTCTTCAGTAAGGGTTGTTGTCACCTCTAGCGTCTCTTACAGCCACACAACATCTATTCAAGAATCTTAGAACGCTAGTAAACACACCTCGAGGAAGACGTCGACATTACCTGCAAGGTTTGTGGTGGATTGACTTGCTCAAACACGTCGCCCTTGCTCATCCCAGATGTGTTCGATACGCGACAGCCAATCCAGAACTTGAATACCGGTATTTCATAGAAAATTCTGTTTAAGAATTGCCGTATGCGGTCTAACATGGTCTTGTTGGAACGTCAGTCCAGGGTCATGTCTGCTGCATAAATGGAAGCAGGACATTTTTGAAAATCAGACACCCGTACTGGGCAGCGTTTAAGTTCCCTCGAACGACAACAAGGGCAGAACGTCCATGTGTGCAGAACGAACCCCATATCATTGCGCTCCACCACCAAATCGATCCACTTCACGGACACCGACTTGAGTGTGATGTTCACCTTGCCTGCGGTACACTCGGGCCCTGCCGTCCGCAAATGTCAGCATGAATCAAGATTCATCTCTTTGTTGAACCTTATGTGTCGTGTGGCCCACACCAGTCGGTTGTGGCAATGAAGAGGCAATAAAATTGGTCCATGATGGGGTCTATGGGTCGAAGTCCAGCAGCACGCAAGTGATTTCTGGGTTTGTGCAGTTATCCTTCCCTCAAACATCTCCCTCCTTGTGGAAGTAACAAATCTGTTCCGAAGATGAGGCAATCGTATTGTTTGATCTTCCCGGAGTGCCGTCACTCATGACACTCCCGGCCTCGGGCGGTCAGCAACAGTTCCGGTTTGATGCACTCTCAACCTAAGATTAAAAATCAAAGTCTTTTACCTTACAGCGACCACAGACTGACCAGCATCAAACCCCCACATAACACGCTGACGTTCTTGACAAATGAAGGTTCCCGCATGAACTCAAAGCATCCGTACTATATACTACTGTTTGATCCGCATTGACTACAAAATCCTTCTGTATGCCTACAAGTACTTCCTCAAAATTTCTCCATCGTACCTCACTAATTAAACTACTCAACATCTATCGTCCTCTGAGATCACAAAAGCAAAAACTGTTCACCATTCCCAAAATTCAGACCTCAACTTTCGGCAAGAGAACAATCAAATATGCAGCGGCAGAAAAAATGGAATTATCTGCCGAAAAAACTGAAATCTGTCTATTCACTGCCTTTCAAGTCATAACTACAGACTCCCAGGCTTTCACTTGCTGAGCACACACTAGGACACTGAATGATGCGCTGTAGAAATTCATCAATTATTATATGCTTGTACATTTATGTCATTAAACAGAAAAAGAAATATGTCGAAATACATCAGTGCCAAGTCTCAGTTGACGCAAAACCTATTTGATATATTGTTATTGGATAATATATGTCAAAGACATTAAATGTGGGGCCAACATTGTCAGGTGTATTGTTCAGCAATCCTTCCCATTTTTCAGAGATTATTCTAATTCTTTCTACGTCATAAGCATGTAATATATATGTTGCAGTCAATGTGTAAAATCATGCAATTTGTAAAGTGCCTGAAATTTTCAGTCAATCTGTAAGTTGCCTGATTCACTCAGTCAGTTTGTAAAGTGCCTGAAAAATTAGTCTGTTTATTAACAGAATGGCTTAAATGTTTTACCATAGCTGGTAACAGGAGAGAGGGGGCGGGTCAAGAGGACTTGGAGTTCAGTTAACAATCTTACTCGGTTCAACTCATCCTAGAATTGTTCTGTGTGGACGAGGTCAAGGGACACAGCCAACTACGACAAACAAACATGATGTAGTACACTGGCTCACAGCTGGTGTTTCAGATAAATGGACGTGAGACCAAGCGAACGGACGTCCATGTCATCCTTAATTTGAAGCAAGAATATGTCGTGGTCACTGTTTGAAGATTGGTCGATTGATTTGTGTAAACTAGTAACTGTTTGTCATTGAATATCATACCAATGATTTTGGGTAATATTGATGGCTCATATTTCTCGATCCGGGGTAGAATAGGTCTTCAGCAACCCATTCTTGTCATAAAAGGCGACTATGCTTGTCGTAAAAGGCGACTAACGGGGTCGGGTGGTCAGGCTCGCTGACTTGGTTGACACATGTCATCGGTTCCTAATTGCGAAGATCGATGCTCATGCTGTTGATCACTGGATTGTCTGGTCCAGACTCGATTATTTACAGACCGCCGCCATATAGCTGGAATATTGCTGAGTGCGGCGTAAAACTAAACTCACTCACTCCCTCACTCATATTTTTCAGTGCAAAGGACATAGCTGCTTCTGTGAATGATCTGCTGGAGGATGACGACAGTAACGGCACCATAATTCACACGTGTCCCGAAGGACAGAATCGTAGGGTGAAGATAGAGGCGACTGATGAATCAACTTAAGGAGTCACTCTCAAATACATTGCCAAGCAGTTGGTTATCAGAGAGGTTCTGAGATCGATTAGCGTGAAATTTTGTACAGCAAAACGTCAATGTTCATTTTTTAATTAAAAACTATGCTGAATCAATATCACATACTTATTGATTTTTCAAGGTATCTGTTGTGCTTCCTGACATTGAAATATTCGCAGACTGTATTTGGAATGGTGAATACATGTTTTACTTCGATTTACCTTTGTTAATGACTAAGTAAAATACATAACCCTGTACAGTACAGACGGAATATACCACTGTTGCTGACGTACGTCTGTACTTTGCCCTTCTAGTAATTGAGTATATACTTTCAGGATATCGTTATATCAGTCTCCTACTTTTGTATTATTTATCCAGTTATTAACAGGGGTATTTTATTAGCTTGGAACACAAAACCCGTTTCTTTGTCGTCGAATTTAAATAATATAATAATCATAGTCCTTTTATATATTGCGCGTTTATCCATGCACATTGCATGCTCAAAGCGCTGACATATTACCAGTGGTCAACGAGTACAGAACACTCCCTGTGGAACATACAACCGGTCGCCTGTCAGGCGCTCAAGGTTCAAATTCAGACTACCATCGTATCATACCAGGTACCCAATTTTACTGCTGGGTGGACAGAGGCAATTTTGAACAAACTCACTTGCCTAAGGTGAGACCACATGCGTCACATGTGCTTCATTGTGGGGCAGGACTGAAGTCCTAGAAACTTTCAGGAGTCAAGCTGCCAAACACGGTCACCCATCCGAGGACTGTCCGCGACCAACGTTGCTTAACTTCAACTGATTGTGACCTGATCTCTACGCACAGGACCACACACCGCCACTATCGAATTGCGACCTTTAATATCGTCTGATCGTTGGTTTGTATTTCGGTTGGTCCTTAATATGTCTTTCTGATTTCCAGCACCATACAGGTGCACGTAGATCTTACACTAGTGATAAACAAGTCAATATGGAAATGAATATCGTAAAACGGGAATCTAAAAATACATATTGACATCTTATGACATGGAAGAAACACCCCAGGACATCTATCAACCAATGCCTATTGTAACACAACAGCCTTGGACATCCTGGGACATCCTGGGACATCTCTCAACCAGGGCCAGCCTGTTGTTACACACAGCACACATCTTGGGACATCTCTAAAAGATGATTACTGGGCCAGATTGTTACAAACAAGCACACATCCTGGGACATCTCTAAAACTGGGCCCGTTGTTACACACAAGCACACATCCTGGGACATCTCTCAAACTGGGCCAGTTGTTACACACAAGCCTAAGCACACATCTCGGGACATCTCTCAGCCTGGGCCCATTGTTACATCACAGCCTAGGCACACATCTTGGGACATCTCTCAACCTGGGCAGATGGTTACATCACAGCCTAAGCACACATCTCGGGACATCTCTCAGTCTGGGCAGATTGTTACAAACAAGCACACATCCTGGGACATCTCTAAAACTGGGCCTGTTGTTACACACAAGCACACATCCTGGGACATCTCTCTCAAACTGGGCCAGTTGTTACACACAAGCCTAAGCACACATCTCGGGACATCTCTCAGCCTGGGCCCATTGTTACATCACAGCCTAGGCACACATCTTGGGACATCTCTCAACCTGGGCAGATGGTTACATCACAGCCTAAGCACACATCTCGGGACATCTCTCAGTCTGGGCAGATTGTTACAAACAAGCACACATCCTGGGACATCTCTAAAACTGGGCCCGTTGTTACACACAAGCACACATCCTGGGACATCTCTCAAACTGGGCCAGTTGTTACACACAAGCCTAAGCACACATCTCGGGACATCTCTCAGCCTGGGCCCATTGTTACATCACAGCCTAGGCACACATCTTGGGACATCTCTCAACCTGGGCAGATGGTTACATCACAGCCTAAGCACACATCTCGGGACATCTCTCAGTCTGGGCAGATTGTTACAAACAAGCACACATCCTGGGACATCTCTAAAACTGGGCCCGTTGTTACACACAAGCACACATCCTGGGACATCTCTCAAACTGGGCCAGTTGTTACACACAAGCCTAAGCACACATCTCGGGACATCTCTCAGCCTGGGCCCATTGTTACATCACAGCCTAGGCACACATCTTGGGACATCTCTCAACCTGGGCAGATGGTTACATCACAGCCTAAGCACACATCTCGGGACATCTCTCAGTCTGGGCAGATTGTTACAAACAAGCACACATCCTGGGACATCTCTAAAACTGGGCCCGTTGTTACACACAAGCACACATCCTGGGACATCTCTCAAACTGGGCCAGTTGTTACACACAAGCCTAAGCACACATCTCGGGACATCTCTCAGCCTGGGCCCATTGTTACATCACAGCCTAGGCACACATCTTGGGACATCTCTCAACCTGGGCAGATGGTTACATCACAGCCTAAGCACACATCTCGGGACATCTCTCAGTCTGGGCAGATTGTTACAAACAAGCACACATCCTGGGACATCTCTAAAACTGGGCCCGTTGTTACACACAAGCACACATCCTGGGACATCTCTCAAACTGGGCCAGTTGTTACACACAAGCCTAAGCACACATCTCGGGACATCTCTCAGCCTGGGCCCATTGTTACATCACAGCCTAGGCACACATCTTGGGACATCTCTCAACCTGGGCAGATGGTTACATCACAGCCTAAGCACACATCTCGGGACATCTCTCAGTCTAGGCAGATTGTTACAAACAAGCACACATCCTGGGACATCTCTAAAACTGGGCCCGTTGTTACACACAAGCACACATCCTGGGACATCTCTCAAACTGGGCCAGTTGTTACACACAAGCCTAAGCACACATCTCGGGACATCTCTCAGCCTGGGCCCATTGTTACATCACAGCCTAGGCACACATCTTGGGACATCTCTCAACCTGGGCAGATGGTTACATCACAGCCTAAGCACACATCTCGGGACATCTCTCAGTCTGGGCAGATTGTTACAAACAAGCACACATCCTGGGACATCTCTAAAACTGGGCCCGTTGTTACACACAAGCACACATCCTGGGACATCTCTCAAACTGGGCCAGTTGTTACACACAAGCCTAAGCACACATCTCGGGACATCTCTCAGCCTGGGCCCATTGTTACATCACAGCCTAGGCACACATCTTGGGACATCTCTCAACCTGGGCAGATGGTTACATCACAGCCTAAGCACACATCTCGGGACATCTCTCAGTCTGGGCAGATTGTTACAAACAAGCACACATCCTGGGACATCTCTAAAACTGGGCCCGTTGTTACACACAAGCACACATCCTGGGACATCTCTCAAACTGGGCCAGTTGTTACACACAAGCCTAAGCACACATCTCGGGACATCTCTCAGCCTGGGCCCATTGTTACATCACAGCCTAGGCACACATCTTGGGACATCTCTCAACCTGGGCAGATGGTTACATCACAGCCTAAGCACACATCTCGGGACATCTCTCAGTCTGGGCAGATTGTTACAAACAAGCACACATCCTGGGACATCTCTAAAACTGGGCCCGTTGTTACACACAAGCACACATCCTGGGACATCTCTCAAACTGGGCCAGTTGTTACACACAAGCCTAAGCACACATCTCGGGACATCTCTCAACCTGGGCAGATGGTTACATCACATCCAAAGCACACATCTTGGGACTTTTCTCAACCTGGGCAGATTGTCACACAACAGCCAAAGCAGACATCTCGGGACATTTCTCAACCTGGGCAGATTGTTACACAACAGCCAAAGCACACATCTCGGACTCCTCCTCCATAAATCTGTCGTCACCTAGGTATTTTGGACCATGCACATCAAAGGAAAAGTTGCCATAGTTACCGGCGGTGCAGGTGGGCTTGGACAAGCAATAGTCAGAGCTTTGCTGGAGAAAGAAGCCAAGGTAACGCAAGAATCATCAGTTTTTCATCCTATGGTCAAACGCACAGTTTGCAGTTCCCGTGGCCTCATTCAGTGGCGTCGCCTCAGCTGGTGTCGTTAGTGTTTTTATATCGTATTTGCATTTCCCTTTGGGAAGAGCTCTTTGACCAATGAGTATTACTCATATGACACAGATAATATTAAGTTATAGAACTTGCATAAGGCGTTCACGTTTTTTAACAAAAGCGAACGTTCCGCTTGTTGGGTAAGTTAAACAACGTTGTCATGTTACAACACAGATGTCAGCGTGACATGCACAATTCCCGGGGACTAGTTGTTGCTCTTTTTACTGTTATTGTCTCCGCGAGTACCTCGATGGTATCCCAGATTAGTTTCGTCTTGGTACAAAGTGCATCTATAGTCATCGTTTTACCAATTACAATTTCTATCTTGATTATTGCAATGACAATTCAAAACATTTTGAAAAATTAACTTCATCTGCCAATGATGTTCGCGGTGGGCGAGCTGGCTAAGGCGCCAGGCTACTGATCCAGCGAGGTTGAGGTGCCGGGATCGAGCCAACCTGTGACCGGGTGTAAAAACATTGGGGTCAACTTTGTGTGCAGACCCTTTCCGTTTTGTCACAACCCATAGTGTACAGTACACAACCCCGTGCACTTAAAAGAACCCACGAATCCGTTGGTATATGTCCAGGTGGCCACATGAATACGTGCAAACACCTAGGTGCGGGTACAGCAACGTGAAGTGAAGTTGGACACAGTGCTGTGACTATGTGTCCCAGTCCACCCAGCTGTGAATGTGTACCTCGTTAGGAGGAGAAAGCCTCAATAACTCGGTGCAGCTAGTGGCAGCAAGAGTTGCATACTCCCCAGGGAGTTGAGATTGCTAATACGATGTGCAGTTGATATTGACATCCAATGATCGAGGGGAAAAATACCAGCGCCTTGAACATGCACTAGTGCGTGGATATGTGCGCTATATAAATATCCTATGATAATAATAAATCTTCAAATGTCATGTCGGTTTAAAACAAGGTTACATTATGAGACCTTTGATATTTTCAGTATACATAAACGAATTAGCAACTAGTACTGAATGTTCAGACTGCTATGGGCTACAGCTTATTCCTGATCTTGTACATATATATTTACTTCTGCTTTTTTGCTGACGACATAGTGTTGATTTCTAATGTGGGTAAGGACCTCCAAAAACAGTTAAACATTCTTTCTTCCTTTTCGATCGAATTTGGATTGAACGTCAATATGGCAAAATCAAATATAATGGTTTTCAGAAAGGGATGTGTGTTACGTACAAATGAGAAATGGGGGAATTTGATGGAGTAGAGTTAAAAGTTGTGAATAGTTATAAATACCTAGGTACATATTTCACTCCTCAGTTATCATGGAAATATGCTATTAGTAGAAGAGCCCAGGAAGGGTAGTGTTATACAGACATTTAATATGAACTGCTCTATAAATTGCAAGATATTTTTCCATATTTTCGATACCAAAATATTTCCAATCGTAACATACGGATGTGAAATTTGGGGATTTAAACAATACGATGAACCAGAAAGAATTCAGTGACTAGCTTGTAAGAGATATTTACAACTGGCAGTTAAGACACCAAATTATGCTGTCCTTGGTGAATATTTGTTAACACGCTAGTAAGAGTCATTAAACACTGGGACAATCTTCCATCTCACCTCAGAACACAACCAGATTTAGCTGTTTTTAAATCAAATCTGAAGACATGTCTCTTTGGTGAAGCATTTGAACTATATGTGATATCTTGACCATCTTAGAGCCAGAGCGCCTTTGAGCGGATTACGGATATTGGCGCTATATAAGTATTTGTATGTATGTATGTATGTATGTATGTATGTATGTTAAAATAAACAGGATGCCTGACCATAGATATGTCAAAAAATGTTACAGAATGTCACTTCTTTATGATACTAACGGAAAAGTAAACAAGGTTACCAAGATTAGAAACATTTTATGCTCTAGTAGATTTATGTATGTATGGGTAAATCAAGGGGTGCAAAACATAAACTTATTTCTCCAGGAATGTAAACAAAGAATGACAGATATGTTCATATCAGATTGGTTTAATTCAATAAACAGTAGGTCTAAACTTCATAGCTACAAATTGTTTAAGTATAGATTTGAAACTGAAGAGTATATCAATTAAATACAAATGAACAAATTTAGGAGTATTTTGGCAAACTGTCGTTGCGGCACACTCCCACTAAAAAATCGAAATTGGTAGGATGAACGGTATCGAGCGAAAAAAACGACTGTATAAATTATGTAAATCGTGAGATATAGAGGATGAATACAATTTTCGTTTGGGTTGCCGAACACTTTCACACATTAGAAAACAATATATCGATGTGAGGACGATTTCTATAGATCAATTTGTTTACCTAATGTCAAATAAAAATGAAAGCATTATTAGAAATGTTACAATGTATTTACATCATGCAATGAATTTGAGAACTTCTATATTATTCCCACACACATGAATCATGTACCAATATATTATTACACATATGAATATGCATACTTTACGCATGCGCACTATGCTATTATATTGCATTCTATGTTGTAATAGGCCGTTGGCCTGAATATCAAATGAAATAAAGCAATTCAATTCGACTTGCACGTGCATTTGCATTTTCAGGAATATCATACTGAACCTTTTACCATGTCTGCCTTTTTCGGTGTGTTTGGTCGATATGTTAGTAATAACTGTCAATTTTGATTGAAAAACATGTTAAGAAAACAGTACAATCATAACAAAAATACCACCTTGCAAGAACAATTTTTTGCATTTGGTTTTGAAAAGCAGTGGTTCAGTATAGTTTAATTAAACATTAGATATTTCTTATAATAGCATGCATACTATGTTTAAATGTTTGGCCGCATGTTACTCGTTTACTTTCATTTGACATATTTAGTCTTTTCACAACTTACTGAAATCATTTCAACGTATCAGTGTTTAAAAACAAACATCACACTTTAATATAACCATTTAACAAACATCCACACCCTTAAATTAAACGTTACTTTAAAAAATGTTCTGATAGGGCCTCAAAAAGATGCGTCAAGGTTGGAAGTCGGACATGACTGATTAAGAGAGAGGTTACATAAAGAAGACCCTCGGATCCATGAACTGGTCTTCAGCAAGCCATTCTCGTGGTAAGAGGCGACTAACGGGATCTGGTGGGTAGACTCGCGGACTTGGTTGACACATGTCATCGTATCCCAACTGCGTTGATCGTGATGTTGATCACTGGGTTGTCTGGTCCAGACGCGATTATGTACAGACCGTTGCTATATAGCTGTAATATTGATAAGTGCGACATTAAACGACAAACCCAAACAGAAGATCCCGAATTAACGTCAAATTCTCGAGAAAATATGGATACCAATTCGATGCTTCTTAGATTATATTTTATACACCTAAATCCACGTAGATGGTATTTCGTTTAGGTTGTGGCAATAATATCCTCCCATACAAAGTACAATCGTCAAGCGTGTACCTTTGCAGCGAGACGGTGTTATCACTGCCTCGTCTGTGTCGATGAATACAATGTTAGCAGTTTCATGTAATCTGGTCTCATTAAATGTCAAGGGGATCATTATTTTATAAATATAGACAAGACCTCCGCTGGTGTACGCAAGTGATATCTCGAGAAAACGTTGTGACCTTTTCCCCACAGACAGATATGTGTGTTATATATTTCAACAAATAAACAATCTTAAAGGAGATAAGGACAAACGTTATGGATGAACAACTTCTTTATTCGGATGAGGCGACGTTCATCCATAAAGTTTGTCACCAACTTGCAAACATGCCACTCAAAGAAGTAATCTTGAAGGAGAAAATGATGAATAAGTAAGGAAGAAAAATACTCAGTAGTCATTATTTCCTACGTAGCTGTCGAAAGTCCCTACCGTTCTTTAAAAAGCGGAGTTGTGATTCCTAAACACGGAGAGCAGTGGCAGTTAATGGCACGTACTTCATTTTCCATAAACATCACTAAGCATTTCAATACTTGTTCTTCAGTTTCCCTTTCCCCGCCCTGAATTTCCATTCTGATGCGTAATAACAGAAGAAATATATCTCAGTTTTCCTAGCCCCTGTTGAAATCGACACCCTGATGTGATATAGAATTCTTTTCACAAATAAAAACAGGTCATACAAGCAAAGTGTTTCTGAAGCAAAGTGTGCAAGGCTGTTATCTTTCTTGTGCAAGAATAAGAAAACAAAATAATAATAATAGATGAATAGCAGGAACGCCTAAACAGTCCTTCTGTTTAAAGACAAGTGACCCTTTCAAGACCATTGACAGACAAAGTATGAAATGACCCCAAAACCCAGGCCGACATCAGGGCTGGTAACTTCAAAATGTTGCTAGTCCAAAATGAATATGAATGATTTTGAATATGGTGAATTTGCTCCGATGTATGAAACATCTACATTTTTTACCAGACCATCAGGCTGGCTAGCTGTAAATTTAGACCGTACGTCACACATCTAGACCGCCTCGGGCGGTCGGACGGGCCCTAATTCATACACTGCCTGTAATATCACCGACCCCGTCTCTCGAGGCAGAACGGAAGGATCGGAGTACTGCCGAACACTTGAAAAAGTAGACCTAGCATCTGTGCAACACGGAAATCGGAGTGAAATACGAAATTACTACGATCGCCGTATTCCACAGCTCTGTGAGTTGTGTTTTGCGTCACATCGGCATTATTTCAGCCATAAAGTGACGAGAACAAGTTTGCATTAATTATCATTGTAAGTACATTCTCGGAATGAGTTTTATTTCAAAAACATATATTCATTACATTGTCATTTAAAAGCAAAAAAGTCATAGCACCAAATTTAAAGGCAGGCAATTTGTTAGTCACATTTCTCAGTTACAATTTATGATAGTCACACTTCACACAGTTACAATTTATGATACAGATGAGCGCTCACGCGGGAGAACATATCTTTCAGGTTTCTTGCATCATAATGTGAGTCCCTTGCAGACGATAAGTCCACCCATTCGAGCAGAATATGCTTGATGGTGAAAACCTCATCGCAAGAGACACACATGGGGCGTCCATCCCCATCCGTTTTCAGCAGATAGTCATGAGTAAACCGACTGTCGTCGTAAAATTACCTCATCACGTCTTGACTGACAACCCAAGTAGGTATAACCAATTGTTGGTTTCAATTCATACAGTTTATTTCTTCCTACTTGAGTGTCCCATCGTTTTTGCATGAGGTCCCGAGTATAGCTTTTGATAGTGGGTTTGAAATCACTGTACGGGATCAGCAGTGGAGATATGGGCTTGTCAAGAGCTGCTTTTGCTGCAGCATCGGCTTTTGTGTTACCTGCTATGCCGACGTGACCGGGCATCCAGCAGAGGACGATGTCACAATGGCCAGTGGAAAGATCATTGTAAAGTTCCAAGATGTCCAGGATTATAGGGTGACTTGAAGTAACATTTTGAAGTGCTTGAAGGCAAGATAATGAATCTGTGAAAACGATGAAGTTTTTGGAATGATTCTGCTGTTTAATATAGGTCAAAGCTGAAAAGATAGCTTTGGCCTCGGCAGTGAAAATGGAACTGTTGTCGGGAATCCTAGAGGAGACAGTCTTCGATCCAATGACTGTAGCACTGGCAACTTGGCCATCATCCTTGGATCCGTCTGTGAAAATGGATCTATGGGTGTTTCATAGAGAGGGTTAAAAACACGGGAGGGTCCGTTAGCCTCCTCATATAGACTTTTTACCATAGCGGTCCTAAAGGCTCCCAGGCAGACCCTCAGGCCTTGGTGGTGGATAGAGTCTAATTTTTCTGAATTGCTTTTGCAGGCTCCACCATAGACAGACCGTAATATAATTTAGAGTGCACCAAAGATCTGTACAAGTGAAGTCAAGAGCCTTCAAACACTTTGTCTTCAAATATTTTATGTGTGGTAAGAATGTCAAGTGGCGGTCGAATATGAGTCCCAGGAATTTGGCCTCTTCTACTACCTTAATAGGGATACCATCTGAGGATAGGTCTGGATCCTTGTGAGGTTTGTATTTATGACAAAAGTGAATACAATTTGTTTTGGATTTTGAAAATTTAAAGCCATTTTCGTTGGCACATTGTTGGATTTGTTAAGGCAGAGTTGTAGCTGCCTTTCTATTGCATTCGTGTTCCTACCACGACATGAAATATTGAAATCGTCCACGAAAAGGGACCCATCAACACAGCTGTTCAAAACGTTAGTAAGGCTGTTAATTTTTATGCTAGAAAGTGTGACAGACATGATGCTGCCTTGAGGGACGCCCTGGTCTTGGTGGAAATAATCAGACAATGCGGAACCCACCCGTACTTGAAATTGTCGGTTGTTTAAAAACCGAGATATGAACTGAGGTAATCTGCCCCTCAATCCAAATTCATGTAAATCTTTTAAGATACCATGTTTCCACGTTGTATCATATGCTCTTTCCAAGTCGAAAAAGATAGAAACAATATGTTGTTTGTTGACAATGGAATTTTTTATAAATGATTCCGGACGCACCAGATGGTCAATGGTACTTCGGTTCTTTCGGAAACCACATTGGAGGTCACTAAGGAGGTTATTGGCCTCTAAGTACCAGATTAATCGATTATTGACCATGCGCTCCATGGTTTTACAAACACAGCTAGTTAGTGATATGGGACGGTGGTTTAATTGTTTTAAAGTTATCTTGAATGAAAATAGAGATACCCTGATTTGAATTGAAGATATCTTGAAATGAATTAACGATATCTCCAATAGAGATTATATATTGAGAAATTACTGATATCTTAAATTGTTTCAAAGACATCTTGAATTGAATTGAAGATACCTTGAAATGTATTAAGGATATCCTGAATTGAATTAGAGATTACTTGAAATGAATTAAAGGTATCTTTAAAACCGATAATTGATTTAAAGACATCTTCACAATTATTACTGATATCTTTAATTTGATTTTAGACATCAGTTACGGCTAGAATTGAAGATATATCTAATTGAACTTAAATATCTCAGAGTTAAAGATATCTCTAGAGCCTAGAGCGTTTGTGGATGTGCATACATTATTTCAAGATATGTTCATTTGAATTCAAGATATCTTGAGTTAACTCTAATACACGTGGGAACACTGTGAATTTAATTGTTTTAGTGATATCTTAAACACATTTAGAGATATCTCGAAAAATGTTCTTGATATCTCAATGACATTGTAAGATATCAGTAGCCCTAAATTGGTTATCTTCAGTTATTTATAGATATCAAAATTCTGTAAAACAGAATTATGTGTTTGAAGGTATACTCAGGGGGAGGTTGGGTAGCCAAGTGGTTAAAGCATTCGCTCATCACGCCAAAGACCCGGTTTCAATTTTCCACATGGGTTCAATAAATAATATGCGAAATTTATACAGCGCCTTATATGTCCTAACATAATGCCACTCTAAGGCGCTTAGCAGTGTACAAGGGTGAGAGTCTATTGCCGAGGGGTATAAACATTTTATACTGATGGGTTCTGACGCCTTTCTTGAAACAGTTATATGAATCAGAGACTCTGATTATGGCTGGTAGATTGTTCCAGAGCATTGCTGCTAACTTGCTAAAGCATCTGTCCCAATATTTCACAGTTCTTGTATTTGGTACAGTGATGAGTCAAGCTGTTTGGGAGGGATGGTGTGGGACAGTATGGGGTTATGAGCCCCTTGTGTGTATACTAGTGGTTATCCGATTAATTGAAATAATCGAAGATTGGTCACAATGACTAAACGACCAAGCAATCGATCACGTTTTCTCATAATCGAACATAAACAATTTTGGAACACTTGTTTGCATTAACAATAGTTTCCACAAGGTTGGTTTTGTCTGGTACATTCATAAGCACCACCAGCTCGTTCCAAGTCATGACTGAATTTATCTTAAAGACTCCAGGAAATTTATGTTCCTAACATACTAATCATCCTTTAAAGATGTGAAATTTGAAAAAAAGCCCCAAAGAGCTACATGTTTTTTCTTGTCCGTTTAAAGACAAGTGCCAGACAAATCACCATTAGTACCACTTGCTGACGTTTTCTCATCATCAATCCCCCTCTCTCCAGGCAGAAGGACTTATGCAGACCATCATGGTATATTCTCGATGTATCATTCGTTTAACACAGGTGTGTATCTTTGACATCCATGCTGACAGAGGTGCTGAGATAGAGTCTTCACTTCAGGGTCAGTTTGGAGGAGACAAAGTGTCCTTCTCGTGCGATGTAACTGACGAAAAGGGTTTTAAAGGTATGGAGCGAAATGATGTTACTTCTTCACATTATTTGCTTTGGCAATGAAATAAAGTGTAAGAAATAACGCATGGTGAAACATTTCTATCGTTTTATCCGCTAAACCATAGTGTGCATGAATTATCAAATAACGTTCATGCGAAGGATGGTTGTTTCAGAACTAGCAAGTCCTAAACACGATTGTAAGAATTTGTACTGATGCTTGGTATTTGCTTCTGACTCGTGACCATAATATCTGTCTCTAACATTATCCCCAAAAGGGAATAATAAATATTATAGATGATGCTTCTACTTTGACATGACAGAGTCTCGAAGAGGTTTTGTTCCGTGTGTAGCAACAGTAGTGTTCAATCAGTTTTACTGTCTTAAAAAAAACAGTAATGAACCCTTCTCAATATATGTCCTTCTTGGTTTCTCAGAGGCCTTCGACGGTGTCGTGGCACGCCATGGACAGGTGGATATCATGATCAATAATGCAGCTATCGTCACAGAGAAGATAGACATTGACAAGATGCTGATGGTTAACCTGGTAAGAGAGCATGATTCAATATGACCTGTAGATGATGGTCAAGGACTTGTAACTGTATTTGTTCAGGTGATCCTGGCGCAGTCAGGCTGGTAAGACTCATCATCAGCTCAGAGACCTTGCCACCTCTACACGCACCCCAGACAGCGAATGGGACTTCTCTCAGGAAGTGCTGCCCAGTCAAACCCACCAAGAACTTTCCAGAGAATATGAAGTCTCCCCATCACTGCAGCCTTCTGCATTACCCAGAGTGTCAGCAGGGCTGAGAAGCCACTCTCCTGATCTGCGCCAAGAGATCAGGGTCTCCTTTCACGAAGCAACCTTTACTGAGGTTAACCTTAACCTTAGTGACTTACGACCACCTTAGTCCTTTGTAATAGGAGGCCCAGCAGGTACCAAATGAAGGGCACCGAAAACAATGGGGAGTCTATGCCCTTTGTGCCAAGGAACGGCCAAGGAAGGTCATCCATTGACAAGGCGATGCACAGTCTCTGTAAATGTATTGCTTTCACTGCTTTCTATAAATCATTCCATTGGAAGAGCCGTAATGACACGAGATTAGTCAAACACTCTGTGGATATATTGAGTTTTCCAACATGTGATCGGGCAGAAGTTTTTGGTTTAGTCAAGTCTTCTTTATTGGAAAGGAGTATTGTGCGACGTTTGCAGAACCCTGGAGGAACATCGCCAAGAGAGAATAAAAAAGTAATAGTGTTTGGACACACAGGAACAGTTTCCAGTACCGGTTTCATCATATATTTTGAACAGATTAAGATGAAAATGCACCAGGGAGGGTTCGGGTGATTCTGGCACAGTCAAGCTGGTAAGGCTCATCATCAGCTTTGGGCCCTTGCCCCCAACTACACGCACCCCATACAGGGAATGGGACTTCTACCAGGAAGTGCTGCCTACTCGAACCCTCCAAGAACTTTTTCCCGGGGAATATGAAGGCTCCCCAAGACTACAGCCTTTCGCATTACCCAGAGTGCTTTTTCTGACATTTGCCAATGATACGATGACATGTGTCAACCAAATCAACAAGTCAACCTGACCATCCGATCCTCTTCTTCGACAAGCATGGGTTACTGAAGACCATTATTCAAACTTAGCTCTTCATGAAATGTATGAAAGTAATTTACTGTGAAGGAAATGTAGATGTAAAGACAACTGTAGAAAAGCTTTCGTACATGTTATTGAAACACATGAAACTGTCTGTCTTCGCAGGGTGGCACAATCAGAGGTTCGAACCTCGCCATCAAGCACATGAGGAAGGATGAAGGTGGGAAAGGTGGAGTGGTCGTAAACGTGTCCTCCGTTGCAGGTAGGTGGTGTTGCCTCCGTTATCGAGATAAATGAGTACCAGTAAGATGATAAAGAACCACTAACATAATACGTGTATATAAACACCGCTTTTGTTCTGTTTACCATATGCTTTGAACCAGCCTTTTGAGCTAAAGAAGAAATTGAAGTGTTTTAATGAAGTTGTGGTCATCTTTTAAACCTGTTTATGAGGTCACGATGATATGTTGGACCTTTATCGAAGGGTGGCCAATTTGTTGTATTATCCTAAACTGTACTTTAATAGGAGTTCAAAAATACATTTCAAAAGAATTATTTCCGAAAATAAATATATTTTAAAAAAAAAATTCAAAACAATATTCGCATAATACCTGTTCAGTATGTAGGTATTATCTTCACAAATTTTCACGTCCATCAGGGCAACCATCATGTGGTTGAAAATATATTTCCCATGACTTCACTGAATAAAATCACTTTACCCTTATTGTTTCTCTAAATTATATTAAACGTTTATTATATAAAAAGCAAACTCGGTGTACTTTCTCTCAGTATATGTGAAAATACAGGTGAAACGTTTCAGGTAAGTCCAGGTGTATGAAGAATATAGAACGAGTGAAATATATACCAAGTCGCCGTGACACAAATTACCTCTCAAAAATTAGTTCGTTATATTCGTCAATTCATGTGTTCGTTATGAACGTGTTCGTTATGAATGTATATATACGTGGCGGTGGTGTAAATGATAATAACATCACAAAGACTATCAGGAATTGAAGAATGAATATTGGTTATGTGACCTTCCAAGTATTGATGACTTTGGTAAATTATAACGATAATCTAGGTGCTGAGTTTACAAAACGCATTCTGACGTTTTTTTCTAGCAATAGAGTCTTTCCACACTATCCCAGCATATACAGCCACAAAGTCCGGGGTAGTTGGATTCACAAGATCCTGGGCAGTGAGTATATGCGTTAAACATTATCAAGAACTGCTTTCAAAATATCAAATAGCTGATTTTACATAAAGTGTTTACATTTTGTCCATCCTAAAATAAATGAACAATGCTAACTTTACATTCTGCTCATTTCATCATAAATACAAAATAAGCTGGAAACGAAACGAAATCAGTGACATATTTCAGTGCAATTCACACACAATTATCAGCAAATCAGAAGAACAGAAATCACTTAGTGGTCTCGCATAACTATACTCAGCACCAAAACAAACGTCAGTACGAATTCAAAATTAGATAGGCACTGTAATCAAATCATTACAGAAATGATCATAAGCGGATCGAGAACATTTTGTTATCTACAATATCTTGACACATTAATGAATAACTCAGCACAATTCTAAGACACTACGTGGACGTTTGCAGTCCATTTTGACTCTTGACTTCAGTATCTAGTGTAACCACCACGAGCGGCAATAACTGCAGCACAGCGTCTATACATGGTGTGCACCAATCGATTGATGAAGGCCATTGGCACCTGGAACCACACTCTGAGAAAGGCCTGGCGCAATAAATCGGCTGTGTTCAGCCTTGGTATGACATTATTCAGTCTCCTCTGAATTTCATCCCAAAGATGTTCAATTGGGTTAAATCAGGACTAAGGGCTGACCACTGCATAATGTTGACACCGTTCTGCTGTAGGAAGTCCCGTGTAGCTCTGGCAGTATGGGCCCGGGCGTTATCATGCTGGAAAATGTTGTTCCGGTGACATGCGAAATGTGGTATGACGTGGGTCTGAGAACTTGGTCGATGTAGCGCACCGCTGTGATGCCGCCTCCTCTGCCTGGACCAAGGTTCTGGAACACCACAGGACCCACTCTCTTGTTCAGGCCTAGTCCACCCCATGCCATGATGCTTGCACCTCCCCATGAGTGTCTTACCATAACACATTGGTTTGAGTAACGCTGGCTACGTCGTCGCCACATTCTTGTTCTGCCATCTGCAGTTGATACGCAGTACCGACTCTCATCTGTGAACAGAACAGTTCCCCATTGCCTGTATCGCCAGGTTTGGTGTTGTAGGGCAAACAGTAGACGTTCACGCCGATGACGAGGGGTGAGGATAGGTCCACGGTAAGGTCTACGGCAATGAAGGTTCCCGCTGTTAAGACGTCGGCGTATTGTATCAGTACTGATTGGTCGTCCGTGTGTTCCCACTGTCTGGCGTGCTGTTTCGGATGCCTGCATGAAGGGATTCTGTACATGCTTGCACAACATGGCGGTCTTGTCGTCTTGTGGTCACCCTTGGTTTGTCAGTACGGGGGGCGATCATTTATGGTGTTGGTAGCCCGGAAACGTTGCTGCAGCCTGTAGATGGTCCGAACGTTGACCTGGAAGTGATTGGCAACGGCTTGTGCAGTGTGGCCAGCTTCAAGTCTTTCTAGCGCCTGGTTCCTCTGAGCTGTCGTGAGTCGCGGCATCCTGCTGACTTTGTAATGTGAATGTTTCGACCAGGTTTGTGGGCGCATATTACTGTGAACGGCACGTGCAGCATGAGTAGCATGAAAAACATGGAGAACACCGTACCATCTCCGAGATCAGGTTGCGTTTTTGAGACCATTTCCAGGGTTCCATTCTGAGTTTGGGAAGGAATGACTTGCAGGTAAAGTTGGAGATGTTGACAAAAATATACAATCAAAATTCCAAACTGACGTTTCTTTTGCTGCTTAGTATATTTGCAGACTCTGGGGAACATAAACATGATTGGTGAGCTAAACATTATCTTAATGAATCACTAAGGATGTGTTTATTGGATAATGTATCGTCATGTGGTAATGTCCAAACAAGCAACACGAAAAACACACTTACAGTTTAAAGGATGCCATCGTTAACGGCACCTTTGACAAGAAACTGAGAACAGAACCACTTATAGAATTGGTGCATTGTGAGAACGTTAATTTTTCCAGGCAAATCCCTATCTGAAAGAAATGGACTTGAGATTCTGCTTGGTGTGCCCCACAGCATTCGAATCGTTTATACTCCCTGCTCAAATGAAACAAGCGTTGTATGTTGAGGACGTGATGAAGTTTATCGAAAAAACTTGGAA
This sequence comes from Haliotis rubra, assembly GCF_003918875.1. Taxonomy (NCBI): domain Eukaryota; kingdom Metazoa; phylum Mollusca; class Gastropoda; order Lepetellida; family Haliotidae; genus Haliotis; species Haliotis rubra. Next base: position 32,904 of record NW_025765837.1, on the reverse strand, counting down.
GTGAAGAGTAAGTATCCTCTGTACTTGACATAAACATGCTTGTCAGAAGCTGCTGGAATGTTGAAGGAGCATGTACTTGTATGTTTAAATTAGATTCAGCTTGCAATGAGTTTCTAAATGCCAGAAGTGTTAGAAACGTGACGCAAAAGTGGTCGCTGTCGAACGTGCAGACTTGTTATTTAATTGTGATTCCGTCGTTTTATGTTTGTTTGGATCGGGTTTTGTTTCTTGTTTACTCTACAGAGTTGACCAAACATCCATTGAGAAGCTCTCTAGACAAACCATTGTCATCTGCAAGAACCCGAATCTACAAAGGTTCACGACTCGTGTTTCAAGGGCAGACAATTTAATGTTAGTTCCTGCAAAAAGTTGCTTTCAGTGAACTATTTCAGAATACTATCGTCGGATTGTTTCCGTATGCCGATCGGTTTCGATTAAATGCCATCGTAAGGCATTACTGTAACAGTTTTGACATCAGTGTCAAGTGTCAGTTGACGCAAACGTTATTCCATATATTTGTATTGGATAATACATGTCAAAGACATTTAATATGGGACCAACATTGTAAGGTATATTTTTTTCTGAAATCCTTCCCATTTTGCAGAGATTATTCTCTGGTTTAGTGTTTTGAGCGTCTGCCCGGAGAGCGGAAGGTCGCGGGTTCAATCCCCGGCCGCGTCATACCAAAAGATGTTAAAGTATGGTACTTGTTGGTCCCTGCCTGGCGCTCGGCATTAATGGGTACAACAAGGTCTGATAGGCTCGGAGTCAGTATAATATGTCTGAATGGGGTAATCATACTTAACAGCGGGGGCTAGTACAAGCAGCCACGCATACACACGCATGCACGTCGTCATATAAACAAAATAGTCGTAAGCGCGGCATTAAACCCCATTTCGCCTAACCTCATACATATGCATGTAACATATACATGATATTTCATGTGGTTACGCCTAGTATACTAGCGAGGGGGAGAGGAACTGTTGTGGTGTAAATATAACAGTAAATGACGTAAACAGAGATGGTAAAACAGGATAGAGGGGCGGGGCAAGTTAGTTAAATTAACAATGTCAACATCTGGTGGCACGACCATTTCAGTTAATTTTGAGAAGCCGAGGCGGGGCACTGAAGACACCATATGATTTAAAGGATGGTCCAGTTTAGATATCAAAATAAGATAGCGGTACCGGCTGGTTCTGGTCTTACTCGGTTCAACTCATCCCAGACTTGTTCTGTGTGGACGAGGTCTAGGGAAACAGCCAGCCATGTCAGACAAACGAGATGTAGCACATTGGCTCATAGCTTGTGTTTCAGATAAACTGATGTGAGACCAAGCGGACGTCTGTGTCATCCTTAATTTGAAGCAGGAAGAGTTCTTGGTCGCCGTTTGAAGATTGATAAATTGATTTGTGTAAACTGATATCAACGATTTTGGGTAATATTGATGCCTCATATTTTTCAGTCCAAAAGACATAGCTGCTTCAGTTATTGATCTGCTGGAGGAGGATGACAGTAACGGCACCATAATTCACACGCGTTCCAAAGGACAGAATCGCAGAGTGAAGATAGAGGTGACTGATGAATCAACTTAAGGAGTCACTCTCAAAGACACTGCCAAACAGTTGGTCATTAGAGAGGTTCTGACATCGATTGGCGTGAAATTCTGCACAGCAAAAGGTTATGTTCATTTTTTAATTAAAAACTATGCTGAATCAATATCACATACTTATTGATTTTTCAAGTAAACGTTATGCTGTGAATAAGTGTAACATCAGGCCAAACACATATTCTACAGCAGGCTTAATTTGTAAGGTATTCTAAATGTCGAAGTCAATTTATCCTTGACTTCATTTGTACATTCATGCCGTACAGCAATCATAAATATAAAATCATTTATATAAAAGGTATTCTAAATGTGGAAATCAATTTACCCTTGACTGCATTTGTACATTGGTGGTGTACAGAAGTTATAAACTGGTATCTTTCCAGTCGTGTGTTAATTTTGCATGAATCGTTGCAAAATAAAAATCAAATATTTCATCGAAGAGCTTGTTCTGTAGGCTAATAACTTTCCTCGAGGTGATTCTCAGGTTGTGTCTCAAGAAGACTTTTGATGCTATATGACTGGATTGTCTGGTCATGACTTGATTATTAACAGACAGTCGTCATGCGGGTGGAATACCGCTTTTCAAGTATTGAACATCCAAGAAAGAAACAATGTATTCTTTCATCAGTAAATGTAAAACTTCTCAGATGTTTGTTCTTCAACACTCGTTTGTACAACCTGCAACATGCGCTGTTTGCTATTGCCAGTGTATTGTTGATCTCGAGTTTGGCATCTGATGTGATGGTGCAGGTTGGTGGAAGACCTCTGTCATTTTTAACCCAGTCCAAACAGCTGGGCATCTTCTGCGAAGCAAGCTGTAATGTTCTGCAGGGTCACCTTGTTCTGTAAGAGCAGCAACATCAACGAAAGAGGAGGTCGCGAATCAGTTCCTCGGCGTCTTTGAATGAGCATGAAGACGTCTAACATTGAACAGGCTGTCATTGAAACGATATTCAAAATTAGACACTGTCGTCAAGATCTTCAGTGGCCTGCTTGAGCATCATCCTGAAAAAGATGGTGGAGAAGATCTATGTCAGGACACACTCCTGTTTCACTTTGACTTTGAGAGTTTGATACCATACCTGATCTGGCCGTGCTGTTCTTCATGTCGTTGGATGACAAAATTTAGAACTACACAGTGTCAAAGGCTTTGGTAAGGTCGACAAACATTGTGTATAGACCTTTGGTTTGTTCTCTTCACTTCTCCTAAAGCAGTCTGATGATAAACGCCATGTCAGTTGTGTCTCTGTTGTCCAATTTTAGCCATGAAGTAAAGGAACACATATTCACATATTCAACGATTGCAAACATAGTACGAAAAAACCTAGTTTGCATGACGTGGTCTTATGTACCGCCCCAAGTGGACATACATTTTACACTACCTTTCATCCTGACCTCAGTCACCCTGCACCCCTGGCCCTACCCATCCAACATCACCAGCCCCACACCTACGGAGTGACCTTTATCACCTAGACCCCTGGTCGACCAAAGTGAATCATAACACCCAGACCCATTGTCAACCAAAGTGAATCATAGCACCTCGACACCTGGTCTACCAAAGTGAATCATAGCACCTAGACCCCTGGCCAACCAAAGTGAACCATAGGACCTAGACCCCCGGTCAACCAATGTGAATCATAGCAACTTGAACCCTGGTCTACCAAAGTGAATCATAGAACCTAGACCCCTAGTCTACCCAAATTGAATCATAGCACCTACATCCCTGGTCAACCAGAGTGAATCGGCACCTAGACCCCTGGTCTACCCAAAGTGAATCATAGCACCTAGACCCCTGGTCTACCCAAAGTGAATCATAGCACCTAGACCCCCGGCCAACCAAAGTGAATCATAGGACCTAGACCCCCGGTCAACCAATGTGAATCATGGCAACTTGACCACTGGTCAACAAAAGTGAATCATAGCACCTTGACCCCTGGTCAGCCATAGTGAATCATAGCACCTAGACCCCTGGTCAACCAAAGTGAATCATAGCACCTAGACCACTGGTCAACAAAAGTGAATCATAGCACCTTGACCACTGGTCAGCCAAAGTGAATCATAGCACCTAGACCCCTGGTCAACCAAAGTGAATCATAGCACCTAGACCCCTGGTCAACCAAAGTGAATCAGCACCTACGCCCCTGGTCAACCAAGGCACCCGTGAAGAGCCACCTCCTCGTGGTGGGTGGTGGGTAAAGCTAAGAGTTCTTCGACCCCCCGTTGTGGACCCGGGGGTATATTTGGTCCACCAACCCGTTTGCCGTGGGTTGCGCCGATGTGTCGGTGGAGGAAGGGATTCTGGTGGTTGAGGGCACTGGTTCCAGGAACAGTGTTCCTTTGCCCAACACACCACTTCGGCCCTGACTTCACCTAGACGGGTGGTTGAATGGGCTCGGTTCAACCAATCGGCTGGTCATGCCAAGCCCTGTGTATGTATATTGTGATGCACACACACATACAACAGAAGATTGTGAGAGTACCTTTAAGAAATGTACCCACTGCGCAGGCACTCACTCATCATTTTCCAAAGATTGTCCAATCTGGAAACAGCATATGGAGATCAATAAGATCAAATTTACTCAAAACATCAGTTTCTCTGATGCAAAAAAGCTTGTCTTAAGATCTGAGATCAAGGAAACTTATGCGTCCATAGCAAAAACGTCGTCTGATATAACTCCTACAGTAACCAAGTCCTCTGCAAGCTGTCAGACGAACTTGACATGGCTCAAAACCGAGTCTCCTGAAATTGTATCACTGCAATGTGTACACAAACTGTGGAACCACTAAGTCTTCCTGGCTCCTGGAATTGTTTTGCTGTCACTGCTATGGAAGCCAGCATTTAAACATTTTCCATTCGTACCGTTTATAGAACATAACTGGAAAATGCCAAGAAATTCAAAAAAGCACTCAACTGACTCCAGTGTCACATTAGTATATAGAAAGTTCATCCGTCCGGACAAACAAAAGAAACTATGTTAAAACAATGCGAAAACAATGCAGTAATAAGCTCAAACAAAAGCCCACATCCCACATAAAAAATCCAACATTTTATGCAAGAATGAGCAAAAACAAAGCAACAAATGACCAGAAATCCGACATCCCACATTCCATCCCACATCCCACATTCCATCACACATCACACATCACACATTCCATCACACATCCCACATCCCACATTCCATCCCACATCACGCATCCCACATTCCATCACACATCACACATCCCACATTCCATCACATATTCCATCACACATCCCACATTCCATCCCACATCCCACATTCCATCCCACATCCCACATCCCACATTCCATCACACATCCCACATCCCACATTCCATCACACATCCCACATTCAATCACACATCACACATCCCACATTCCATCCCACATCACACATCCCACATTCCATCACACATTCCACAATCCATCCCACATCACACATCACACATTCCAGCCCACATTCCATCCCACATCACACATCCCACATTCCATCCCACATCACACATCCCACATTCCATCCCACATCACACATCCCACATTCCATCCCACATCACACATCCCACATTCCATCCCACATTCCAACCCACATCCCAAATCCGACACTAAATTTAGGTACACAATACAGTAATTACTTGCTAGAATGAGCAAAACACGAAGCACAATACAATAATTAACTAATAATCTCACATTTATTGCTAGAAAGAGCAAAAACAAAGCAGTAAATGAACAAAAATGACACATTTTATCTCACATCGCACATTCCATCTCACACCCCACCTCCGATACCGAAAAAGAGACAAAAACAGTACAGTAATAAGCTAACAATCCCACATCTCATATCAAAAAAAAATTCACATTCGTTATGCTTAATGATACACAATGACTCCTGAGTGAAGAACCTTAACGATAGGTAAATCATGTGCTTTGAAATTACTATCACGCTTCACAACACACAGTGACACATAAATTATACCCTATCGACACTCGCTCTGAACAAGCCATACATTAGACACGTCTTCAGATTCGTTGATGCAGATACATTTCTTAAGTGGTCATGAGGCATAGACTTTCAAGTGGTGTCAACAGATGTCAACCGCATGAGAAGAAAAACTTCAATGACAAGTTTACGAAAGCTGATGATATGCCTTGATCTTGTGGTCGCGATGGTAAATGCAACCTTTATTGATGTCTACAGTCGTCTGATGCACAAGTCCAAGCAGAACGGACACTTTTCATCAATGATAATAAACTAAAACGTGAACCAGTGTGGGTTGAGGTTACACACCACCAAATGTTTTCCCATAGACTTCTATAGTAACCTTATAATTTTTATAAATATAGACAGGCTATCAACAGCCATTCCATGTGCACATGGGTACACTCTGGGCTTTAAACTACCATAAAACACAATATCTGGCCAACTTGTCCGGCTCGTTTTGCGAGCACAGGAAGCGGAACACATCAACCCCAGTTCCGCACCAAATGTCACCTACTGGAAAATATCTGTACACACAATAAGCATAAGTGATGGTGATAAAAATGACAGCATTAAATACTTAAAATTGTGGTCAGTTTTAATTACTGGTTGGATGTGCTTTTAAAAAACAAACATCTTACACTATTTCATCCAATCACAGCTGTCACATGTCTCTGTCTCTCTTGACTTGTTTACATACGGACCGGCTCAGTGAGCAAGCGATACTGATTTAATGTAGTGGAACCTTGAGTTCAAGAGAAGTGCTGATAATTTGTTACCAAATTCCTGTACAAATATCTTTTTTTCAAACATGTAAAGGATGAAGCATTAAATTTTAATGAATCCGAAAATGTTATCACTTTGATTTGCACTTCGTTGAACCAGAGATGCAACAAGACGAACTGTGACTTGCAGTTCTTTGAACCAGAGATGAACCAAGATGACCGCTTCATTTATACAACTTCTAAATGTTTAATGAATTTAATTATATGATAAGCTATGATTTGCAAATGTCTTTTTGGACTATATCGTTATGCTTGATAAATACCAGTATTTGGTATTAAACATATCGTTGAGAGCAACAGGTCCCTGGTATGGTGATCTACCTTCTGGTGTTGGCGATCTATAGCCTGTTTTTATATTGTATTGTCCAAATAGTGCTATCAGTTTTAACTCTCCATACTAGTTTAAGTTGTAATTGTGATATTCTAGTTGTTTTACTGTCCTTCGTCGACAGGTTTTTATAACGTACATATATTCCATTTCAATGTCAAATGTTCTCATTTCACTTTTTATTGTATAAATTGTTTTCGTCACGATATGGCTGCGATATTGCCGATGTGACGTTAAATATTAACTCACTCACTCACTCACTTGAGAGCAACAGACTTAGTTAGGAATATGTCTAGAGATGGGTGTTCGCGTTATCTTTAATGATACGAAAACAGAGTACCAACTTAAATTGGTGACACTACCGCTTCTGATTTGGTTGTGGATTTTAAGACAGCCGTCAAATTGAAAGAGATATTTATCGATTAACTTCGTGAACTAAACCAAGTTCAATCGATGCCATATCGATTGAGGAACTATTCTCTTTTATCGCTGTCTTTCAACAACTATCATATCACGTTTGATCGGATATTGAAGTCGCTGATCATCTTTAATCCCGACACTAACTCTGTCAACCACTTGAATATACATGGTATGAGGTTTGTAATTGTGCATGCAGTGGAAGCTGACACTGCGCTGGAATGTCACAAAGTCCTGACAGAATTCGAAAATTTATAAAGGTGAGTATTTTTGGTGTGTACTTATCATGTAGATGTACTTGTTGTGGTGAACATGTTCACATTTACACGTGTAAATGTGAATATGTTTATTACCTTTTCAGAGACGCAGTTTACATTTGTACACTGCAGAGAGGTAGTCTACATTGTACTAGTATCTTCAGTGGGCAGATTTGCATGTGAATAGCCAACATTCCCGCCTAACTCGGTTGGTAAAACTCCATAAAGCTTCCAAATGAGAGGGAAAAACATTCCTCGCTCTCACACGTTCGCTAATGTTTGCAGTACGAAATACGTATTTAGGGCTCCTTGCCTCTAGGCAGGAGACCTATTGTAATCGTTCGGATTATTATTATTATTATTATTTATTATTCCGCCGATTTTTGTACCGAACATAACTCCTAAACCAATGCTCCGAATCGCTTACAAAAGATCACACAGATGCGCACCGAGGTGTAGATATTCCCCTTAAAAATCTCTAGGCTCTTGGCCCAATAGCAAAGGGGACATAATTCAAAATTGATTCCAAAATTTCAACGTTTGACAGCAAATATATCAAGAACTAATTGTTCCAACACTTCCAAATTTCTTGTACAGATGCACAATCGAATTCCCAACAATTTTGCCTGGACGGGTCAAGTCGCTAAAACGTACCGTTTGGCAGTTATTTTTGTTTTCAGTTAGTTTTCAGAGTAGTTTGCTCCCAAAATGTGACAGTATGGTAGATGATGTCCTGGTGATTCCAGAACAATAATTGTTTTGAACGTAGACCAAAGAACAACTGAGATACAGCCTTTTAAAGAGGGAACTATTTCTTCTCCGGAACTTCTTAAAAGGTACATCACCCCCGTGACCCCGGCTGTATTTGGAAGATCCGCTCGCCTGTCAAAACATGTGTTCTGGCTCCGTTTTGGACGATGATATCTAGCCCTCAGATACAACAGATAGAAAGTAAAGCCAAGGAGACCTCATCGTTGCCTGCAACTATATTTGTATCTTGAATTTGATCATCTTTCCCTTTCTTTTCGGACTAAACTTCCAAATCTACATCTTAAAATTACACAGAGAAGTACGTGTTTTCATCTTTTCAGTCTGGTTGAGATTCGTGAATTATTGAACATATTAACTCATTATTATTATCATACGAACTCAAGTGATAAGAGTGAGTGAGTGAGTTAATATTTAACGTCACATCGGCAAAATCTCAGCCTTATCGTGATCAAGTGATAAGACGTTAGATAGGGTTAAAGCGATTAGGGTAAACCATAAATTTATTCGTTGGGAAAGTAAATTGACTTTGAGTATTTTAAATCTTAATACATACGAAATTGATAGTGAGTTGATTAGTATATTGAGAGTTATTCTGCACCAAACAACGACGAATTTAGACAGCGCAATTGATGTTCTGTTGAAAAGCTGTAGAGTCTAACAGGTAAGCATCTTGTTAAGGCTGTATCAACTTCGATTGACTCATGTTATCATAATCACGTAGTCCTATTTGTATCTATCGCGTGATATAGATTACCGAATCTGTCTGATAAGTGGTTTATTATTAAGTTAATGCGACTGTCTTGTACAAAGGTGAAACTGATATTCACAAATTTGTACACCTAAGATAATCATCATTTGTCAATCATGCTGTACGTTAGGTTATGAACAACTAGTAAGACTTTTAAATTTCTGATGATAATGGGGAAAATTCGCAGAGGCGTTCATGCAACATCTTACACTTAAAGTCCTTTTATGTCACCGACTCTTTTGGTATATTCTTACTATTTCACTGACAGGACTTTCACGTAGGTATCCATCGTAGCAATATAATTTACAGCGACATTCTCTCTCGATTTGATATGAATTTCACACGTATTGCTTTATAACAACAAACATTGTTGCTTTATACAGACCACCCCCTTCAACGCGTTACAGACTTTCTTTCAAACAATTTTATGAAGAAATGTCAACATTCGTTGAATCGAAATGCACAACACGTTCCCGATTCATCATGCTTGGAGATTTTAATATTGATTTTAATAGCAAATCAAGTACTCAGTGTTATAACACGAAAGGTCTTCTCGAGTCCATGCACTGTGTCCAGTTAGTTCCTAACGCTACCCACAAGAGTGGACATATCCTAGACTGGGTTGTAACGATGAAGGATACATGCTGTGTGTGTGACCTTAGTGTGACCGACCTTCAAATGTCAGATCATTATCTGATCACTTTCTCTCTGGATGTAGATAGAGAAGTCAAAGAAAGTCAAGCAGAGTCGGAACTTAAAAGCTATTGATAAAACTGCATTCAGTGTTGACTTATCAAATAGCATTCTTGTGCAATGTCCTCCCCCGGATCTAAATGAACTGCCAGAACTGTTTAACTCTACACTTCTGGGTGTATTGGACAAACACGCGCCTCTGAAAATCAGGCGAGTAACGGACAGGACTATGACGTCAGATGTGTTAGAGGTTAAATGCAGTAGACGTCGTGCTGAGCGTGCCTGGAGATCTTCTCTCCTGGGAGTACACAGGCAGATCTACTGTGCTGCCAGGAACAGGGTCACCTTGGAGATAAGGCGTGCTAAACAAGCATCCCTGAATAGCAGAATCCAGGAATCAATGTTCGATCCTCTGTCACTCCATCAACTTATGTCCCGCCTTCTTGGTAAAGACTCATCCCGACCTCCCATGTTGTCCCATCCTCCTGATAAGCTGCCAGACGTCTTTCAGAATTTCTTCACAAATAAAATAGACAAAATCCATGATTCAATGGTAGGATCTAGTAACATGTCACATTTTGGCGACAGTGACTCCAGACATGATCCTGAAGTTTCTAGAGAGTCCCCAATATGTCGAGACTCAAGTGACAATGACGAGCATACTCTCACACATTTCAGACCTTTCAGTGAGGCTGAAGTACGCATGATGATCAGGAGATCAAACCCCACATCTTGTGCTCTTGACCCTTTGCCTACATCTGTACTTTTAGATCATCTTAATGTTCTTCTCCCAGTACTCACCAGAATCATCAACACAAGTCTTGAACTCGGTGAAATGCCCGCTGTTTTCAAAACTGCGCTAGTAAAGCCTCTTTTGAAGAAGCCAAACCTTGACTGCAATGTACTTGGCAATTACAGACCTGTATTCAACCTCTCGTATGTTTCAAAACTCGATGAGCGAGCAGTGAATGTGAGGATGTCAGAACATCTCCAGCAAGTTGTATGGCCATCTTCAGTCAGCCTATCGTGCTCACCACTCCACTGAGACTGCTCTTGTTAAAGTCCTAAATGATCTACGACTTGGTTTGGACAACAGCAATATTGGCATCTTAACACTCCTCGATTTAAGTTCGGCTTTTGATACAATTGATCATGACATGCTCATTCATCGTCTGAGGTGTGATTTTCACATTGATGGCAACGCTCTCTGTTGGTTTAAGTCCTACCTAACGTCCCGCCGTCAGACTGTGCTCATAGACGGACACCACTCTGCCCCAGTCCATCTCAAACATGGTGTACCACAGGGATCGGTCCTAGGGCCGATCCTTTTCACTTTGTATGTAAAGGAGTTTGGAAATGTTATTGCCGAAAACAATATAAATCGTCATCAATATGCAGATGATGCACAGCTATACAAGTGTTTTCCTGCAGACCAAGAACAGTCATGTAGCGCACTAACAGACATGAGTCAATGCTGTGATGACGTTAACTCCTGGATGACCCACAACAAACTTAAGCTCAACAGCAACAAGACAGAGTGCATTCTCCTTGGTCCAGAGAAACGGAGGTCCGAGTGTGGAGTCGGCTCACTTGAATTTGACAATTCACATATCTAGTTTGCTGATCTTGTCAAAGACATGGGCGTGTTCCTAGATTCAATCTTGTCACTTGATTCTCATGTATCTCATCTTGTCAAAACCTGTTTCATGTCACTCCGCAACATTGGATATATTCGCCAATATCTTACAGTTGAATCCGCCAAGACTCTTGTATTGTCATTTGTAATGAGTAAACTTGACTACTGTAACTGTTTACTGGCCGGTGCATCAAAGACCCAGATAGCCAAGCTGCAGAGAGTGCAGAACGTCGCCGCCCGTATCGTGACTCGCTCTGGAAAATATGAACACATTATTCCTATACTGTACACTCTCCACTGGCTTGCAGTCGAGTTCACGATCCAGTTTAAACTCTTATGCCTTGTTTTCCGCTGTCTCACTGGAACTGCACCTTCTTATCTATCCAATCTTCTAACCGTGTACACGCCTTCCCGATCTCTCCGTTCACAGGAAAAGAACTTGCTTGTTGTTCCCAAAGTAAAGACAGTGATGTATGGAAAGAGGTCCTTTGTCCATGCAGGATCTATAGCCTGGAACAGTCTCCCGCAGAGCCTCAGAGACTGTTGTGACTTTGATTCTTTTAGATCCAATCTAAAAACACACATGTTCAAGATAGCCTTTGAACTGTAGCTCTTTTCCATTAATCTCATCTTTATCTTGTGCGCTTTGAGCATGCTTTAGCATGGATATATGCGCGTAACATAATATTACTAAAATATAGGAAAGCGCTGTAATTTATCGCAGGCAACTTAAAGTTAATTCTTACCATCAATTTTCATATTATATTCAACCGAAAAACAGGTTTCCTCTGATAAAGTAACTCATATGCATTACTTAAATATTGTGTGATATGTAGCAGTTTCCAGATTTAACAGTGTCTATTTAATTATTAAATCTAAAACAAATGTAAACCAACTTTCGTTTCTGCCTGGTTTATCTATCCGTTTACTACTACACGCGGGCTGGAAATGAATCATATTGGTATAATTTTCGATTCGGAAAATGTGTGGAGTTTGCAAATTACGGGGAAAACATTTCAATTTGAATCTCTCATTTTGAATCAATATTCAGCCGAAATTGTGTACAATCATTTAGCCAAATATTTCAAAGGTTTTAATTTAGGAGAGGTTGTAACTATAATCGCTACTCTTCAAAAAAAAAATCCAAAATTTGTTAAAAGAAGATTATCCAGCTCTTTTGCGTCATGGCGGTAACTTATTTATGTTAACTAAACAAGACATTGGAGTATTACTGCAACAAGTTTCTTCTCGTCTGTAACCTGAATGCGAGCGTGTAATATCGCTCATCTACATTCCTTTCATGTCATCGACATAAAGTTGTGAACCACAGCACACATTGATCTTTGAACGTGTTGTGATACATTGTTGCCGTTTTCACGTGCAATGTTCTCGCGTACGTGCATCTTATTTCATTGGTTGATTGAAAACAGTCAATCAAAATGTTTATGGTATAAATAGAAATAAGGTGAATTAGACTTCAATTCAAGCAAAATGATTTGCCTACTACTACTCACGATCAGGAAGTGGGGGGAGGAGAGTAGCAGCGTACCGTCGCTGTCATCACCATGCTGCACACGCCATCAACAGATGACGAACTCGTTGTAAACGAGCGCTGTTCCCCACAACGATCAGCACATGGACCGAGTAGATATTGAACGTGCGCTTGTGTGAGCTTCGGCGTTAGGGGCACTACCGGGTAATGAAGACGACTGAGCTCACCCACAAAATTTGTAATTAGGCACTACCGGGTAATGAAGACGCTGGAGCTCACCCACAAAATTAGTAATTAGGCACTACCGGGTAATGAAGACGCTGGAGCTCCCAGCAAAATTAGTAATTAGGCACTACCGGGTAATGAAGACGCTGGAGCTCACCCACAAAATTAGTAATTAGGCACTACCGGGTAATGAAGACGCTGGAGCTCACCCACAAAATTAGTAATTAGGCACTACCGGTAATGAAGACGCTGGAGCTCACCCACAAAATTAGTAATTAGGCACTACCGGTAATGAAGACGCTGGAGCTCACCCACAAAATTAGTAATTAGGCACTACCGGTAATGAAGACGCTGGAGCTCACCCACAAAAATTAGTAATTAGGCACTACCGGTAATGAAGACGCTGGAGCTCACCCACAAAATTAGTAATTAGGCACTACCGGTAATGAAGACGCTGGAGCTCACCCACAAAATTAGTAATTAGGCACTACCGGGTAATGAAGACGCTGAGCTCACCCACAAAATTAGTAATTAGGCACTACCGGTAATGAAGACGCTGGAGCTCACCCACAAACTAGATCACCCACAAAATTAGTAATTAGGCACTACCCGGTAATTAAGACACTGGAGCTCAACCACAAAATTAGTAATTAGGCACTACCGGTAATGAAGATGAGGGAGCTCACCTACAAAATTAGTAATTAGGCACTACCGGTAATGAAGACGCTGGAGCTCACCCATAAAATTAGTAAATAGGCACTACCGGTAATGAAGACGCTGGAGCTCACCCACAAAATTAGTAATTAGGCACTACCGGGTAATGAAGACGCTGGAGCTCACCCACAAACTAGATCACCCACAAAATTAGTAATTAGGCACTACCTGGTAATGAAGACACTGGGGCTCAACCACAAAATTAGTAATTAGGCACTACCGGTTAATGAAGACGAGGGAGCTCACCTACAGAATTAGTAATTAGGCACTACCGGGTAATGAAGACGAGGGAGCACACCTACAGAATTAGTAATTAGGCACTACCGGGTAATGAAGACGAGGGAGCTCACCCACAAAATTAGTAATTAAAAACAATGTCTACAATAATTATAATAATAATTGTTTTACTCTTCACTTGTTTAGTTAGTGGTGAGCGCTCACTGGTGTGTGTATGCGATGTTGGTATCGTATATGTTTACGCTTTAGAAACACAACATGTGCGCCTGTGAGGATATCAACCATGACATTATCATGGTTATTACAATTATACAGGTTGATCAGCTTGAAAGGCAGATGACATTACATCTTGATTAGCAGAAAGATCGCTGAAAGAGACTTAAACCTTATCACTCACATTCTCCCAGGTTTGCGTTTGTACAGCAAGAGCCGGAGACATCGCGGAATCTTATCCAAGCATGATACTCAATGGTTCTGATTGGATTCGAACCCACACTACTTAAAGGTATAGAGCTGTTACTTCTCTCCAGATACTAGTGTATCCGGCTAGGTGAGCTGGAAATGTAGTTTCGTTGAAAGAAGATACCTGATTCGAATTCTCTCCTGTTACAAGTCACGATAACGAACAAAATGATTGTAACGATAGTTGTCAAAACGTGAAAAATATTTCTGTTCATCACATTGAGTGAGTGAGTTTGGTGTTACACAGCACTTAGCAATATTCCAGCTATATGGCGGCAGTCTGTAAATAATCGAGTCTCGACCAGACAATCCAGTGATCAACAGCATGAGCATCGATCTGCGCAATGGGTAATCGATGACATGTGTCAACCAAGTCAGCGAGCCTGACCACCCGATCCCGTTAGTCGCCTTTTAGAGCAAGCATGTGTTGCTGAAGGTCTATTCTACCCCGGACCTTCGCGGATCCGCTTTGAGAGATATAGGCGAAGTCGCATATATTCTTGAACCATAGTGACATGATAAAAACAACAACAACAATTGTTGGATGTTATTTGTTTTTATTCATCTCGGGAATCTTCGCAGGTTGTACTTGTCACTTCTGATTCACATATGTGCACCACTGTTACCTGCAAAAACAAGATTTTTGTCGTGCTTAGGTTTGTTTTAGCGCATTCCTTAATGGTGGGATAATGAGGTTTAACGTCTCTGCAACAATATGTTGCTCATTTGTGAAATGAATGAATGAATGAATCGTCTCTCAAAGTGAACGTGTGTAGAAACATAGATGGAAAACAGTGATATCAAGATATATCAAGGTGGTGGAATTTAGAAACTTTTTGCAGACTGTTCTTGGTTAGTTATTGCTTATAACTCATTAAAGTTTACAGCGTTTTATACAGAATAACGTCAATGACATTTTGTGAGGTGAGGTGAAATTGGGTTTAACGTCGTACTTGAGAATATTTCGCTTATATGACGACGTGCATGCGTTTGTATGTGGATGTGCGGCTGCTTGTACTAGCCCAGACTTAAGCCGGTTTTATAGTGCTAGCTCACTGAGATACCACGTCGCAGTGAAGCATTATACTGACTCCGAGCCGACCAGTCCTTGTTGTACCCATTAATGCCGAACGTCAGGCAGGGACCAACAAGTACCATATTTTAACGTCTTTTGGTATGACGCGGTCGGGGATCGAACCCGCGACCTTCCGCTCTCCGGGCGGACGCTCTAACCACTACACCACGGAGGCGGTCCAATGACATTTTGTTAACACACTGTCAGAGACTTCAATGTGTTGACAGGTTGAGATACAGAATATTTTACGACACTTCATTGAGTTGATAACATGAGTTACAGAATATTTTACAACACATTGCATTGAGCTGGCTGTTTGCGATAAAGCATATTTTACAACACTAGTATTTGTGGATTATAACAAACTGATACATATGTACATAACTAACATCACCTACCACGAGCATAAGGCATGCTTCTGGCGTTGCTCGCCTTCCCAAGCACAGGAGTAACTCTCCCACTTTGTTTCATTGGAGGAGAAGTGGGGACGCTTGTCATCCCTACATCTGGTGACGGTAGTGGTGGCATCAGCATCGATGTTGATGCAGATTGAATCCCCGCAGGATTTGTAACTTCAGGAATAGGAGGAATGTCCGGTAGTTAATCCGCCATTTGCACAATATTTTCAGCCTGTTGGACGTACTGGGGTGCATCAGCCAAAAGTTTATTGAAGACGTCCAGTGTCATAGAGATGCTCTTTCTCTGCTGTCTGGCATTCCAGTTAGTTAAATGGATGTAAACAGTTCCATTAAACACGTTGATGGACAAAAAATGTTTGTCTGCAAACTGAACAATAACTGAATCCGACATGTTTCTTGTGCGGTAACTTGAATGAGCAGCAATGACAGAAGTGTGCAGAATTTGTAACTGTTCTCTGGCAATAACTGTATTTATAATGAATCATGATTTAGCACACACAAAAAATACATTGTTTAGTACCATGACTTTGTCACACCCAACCATACCCAATCACCCTCGTGAACCCAGGCAACCTCACTGACTTGCAGAAAAAGAAGTAACGAATCCTGACACAGCACTCTTCAATACTGAGTTACCTCTTACAAAACAAGAGAGAACCAAGACAAACCTCACTTTCATTACAAAGAAATGTTTTCATCAATAGCCAACCACCTGCATGTACCGAGTTACCTCGCTGACTTGCAGAAAAAGAAGCGGTTAATTTGATCATAGCACTCTTCAGAAAAGGTTAATGTCTTACAAAGCACAATATCCATCAACGTACCGAGCTTATAGGGAAACAACAACATATGGCTAACCATGACATGTTACAATTATGAGAATGAAATGAGAGGACTATGTATGATTTTGAACATACCTCAACTGATCATCAAAGCACAGAGACGGTTTCAGCAAGATTGTTGTTTTAAACGTGTTTAGGACGTTTTCTGACAGAGGATAAACTACCAACGTACAGGTAAGTAAAAGAACACTCAGAATATCTTGACTTTTCATTTTTCTTTTATCATTTAAACCTTATCCACTCAGGAATGTTCTATTATATCTTTAATTATTTCAGATAAACAAAGTAGAAGTTTCAAAGAAAAAGCATGTAATAGTGGAACATATACATTTTTAGTAGGTGAATAACTACGGAAAACAAAATGTCTGAGCATATAGCGTGTTCTGTCTTCCAATGTGAAATTTGTGGCTATTGTTTCAAACAAAAATGTCACTTGTTACGACATCAGAGGCATTGTGGACAAGTGGGTACATTATTTACCTGTAACCATTGTCATCGATCCTTTAATCGAAAAGACAGTTTAAAACGGGATGCTAAAATTTGTTCCAAAAACGTTGTCTATCATCGTCAATGTTCACATGCATGTAACTGTGTAACACCTATCACTAATGAACATACATGTCAAACTTGTCATCAATCTTTCCCAACATCTAAAGCATTAAGAATGCACAAACAAAACCGACCATGACATGACAGGTGGTTGTAAAGGTAAACGTAGGAACAAATCTTAAACAGCTACAGTATCTGTTCCTCCACCAACTTCCTCTCGACCACCTAATAATCCTCAAATATCTGATAACACTTCACGACCATGTTCGAGACAGTCCTTAGAAGGTGATGTTAGAGACTATGACTTTGATGGTCAGAATAGCACGGATCCATTGAATTTCATGATCAATGAAGAAAGTCAGATTGTTGAAACAATTGAGGAGGAAATTCGTGAAAAAAAAGCGGTGAAATGGGGACTGTGTCTCCATATTAGAATGGCTAAGCCCAGTCGGGACGATGATAGCACAAGTTACCATGAGGCTTATTTCAGAAGTGTCCTGACTGTAGCTACAGAGGGAAGTGACTTAAATCAACAATATCTCGAAGCCGTGCACAAAATGCTTAAGACACTGGATGATTACGAGGGGGTTCATTCTGGTTTGAATATCTCTGTCATTGTCACTGTCACTGTGGTGAAGTTTCAGTCTTTAAAAGGTTGTAGTTATATTCCTATTCCACCAACTCTTGTCAAGAAAACTAAAAGTATTATCAACATCCAAAACGAAGATTCCCCTTGTTTTGTCTACACATTTTAGCAAAACTGTTTCGAGCGGACTATCATACAGATCGAGTCACACACCATCTCCCTTACTTGAACAGTTTGCATTTAGAAGGTTTTACTTTTCCCATGAGAATGGAACAAATTCCACGATTTGAAAAAGTGAATAAGTTGAGTATCAGTGTATATGGGTTTGAAGATAATACATTGTTTCCCATGTTCATCAGCAATCAGATAAATGAAGATAAAAACAAAGAGATTGATTTGTCGTTACGTTCACAAGAAAGTGAATCAGATGATTTTGAAGGAATCTTAGGGTTAGAAGAACACGTACCCATGGATGTAGACACTAAACCAAATACACATTACTATCTCATTACCAGATTAAGTGGGTTGGTCAGAAAAAAAAGCAATCTAATCACTGCTATCAGTTCATTTGTAGGAAATGCTTTTGGGCCTTCTCATCCGGAGAACGGTTAGAAAACCACAAACGTTATTGCTATGACAAGGCACAAAGAGTCGTTATGCCTAAGCCAGAGGAAGCAGTGTATCAGTTTGGCTTACGTTCCCAAAGCAAAACAGACAGAGCCAAGTTTGTTATTGTAGCTGATTTTGAGTCCTTGCTCATTCCTGAAAACAACCCAGATAGTACAAGTCTGAATAAGCATGTACCATGTGCCTATGCTTACAAAGTGGTACGCACAGAGGAACAGTACTCTAAGCCTGTACAAACCTATGTAGGAGAACAGGCAGCTGAGCATTTTATTGAAAGTATTTTAAGGGAATATGATAACATCCGGGCTTTGTTGGATACTGTCAAACCAATGCAACTGACCAAACAAGATAGGATAACCATTGCTAATACCACTCATTGTGGTTTGTGTGGGAAACTTTTAGGTACTGACCGAGTGTTAGACCACGACCATCTGTCAGGACGTTTTCGACAAATCTTGCAGAACAGATGTAACCTCAATTTTCAGTTACATAAGAAAGTGGTTGTCATGCTCCATAACTCTGAGCGTTTTTATGGTGATGTTTTTATTCACAGAAGAAGTCATAGTGTCACAAATCAATCAACAGCTCCAAATAATATAAGATAACCTTGATGGCAAGGTTACAATTATTTCGGTTACTACTGTCAGATATTCAAAACAAAAATGTGAAAACTTTCAGCCATATCAATATTCATCATGAAACAATTATTTATCAAGATTATTTTAGTGAGGTGATATATAAAAACGGTTTGTTGGACAATAAAAATTACACTTTGTACTAGATGTCTTGGATGTTGTGAATTATGTACTATGATCTACAGTACATGCGTGTTACTTAGTTCTTGGTTACTCAGGGGTGAG
This sequence comes from Haliotis rubra, assembly GCF_003918875.1. Classification (NCBI taxonomy): domain Eukaryota; kingdom Metazoa; phylum Mollusca; class Gastropoda; order Lepetellida; family Haliotidae; genus Haliotis; species Haliotis rubra. The sequence goes on along the minus strand of NW_025765837.1, from coordinate 13,601 downwards.
GTTCTGCTGTGCTGTAAGCAAAATATGAAGCAGCACTCAGCACCTTCAAGTCAAAATTGGCAAAAATGCAAGACCAAATATACTTAAATATGGAGTAATCACTCAAAGACATTTCCTGTATTGTAAAATATACTAACCAATACATGGGGAAAATAAATGTGCATATATACTATGTCATGACTGTAGATTCTGCAGACACTGGCTGATAGCAGCATGAGTATGATTACTTGTCATGAAATATAGTGTTTTTCACCCATTTTTAGTAACTTATATATTCTAAATATTCTGCCAATGAGTCCAAGGCTGGTAACTGGCATTCCATATTTTCCACTATACAGCTAGACCAATATGTTTTAAAATAATGGAAAAGAATAATTTGTACTGGTTATTGTGCTATGAACCAGTGCTGTAATCTTACAGCAAATAAAAACAAAGAATTTCATATTTCAACAAATATTCCATGCCATGTAGAAATACATGCCTATGCCATTGATTAAGTTTAAGTTTGATTGGTAAGCATGTTTTTTCATGGAAACAGGGGGTAGTAGGGTAACCTAGTGGTTAAACTGTTGACTTGTCACACTGAAGGCCCAGGTTCGACTCCCCACATTGTTGCAAAGTGTGAAGCCCTTTTCTGCTCTCCCCAGCATGATGTTGCTGGAATATTGCTCAAAGCGGCATAAAACCCAACTCTCTCACTTGGAAACCTTTGCTATATACACTGAAAATCTAATCTCATACATTGCATCATTATATACTGAAAGCCATTAAAAACGCAATTGGTATTTGTTGTCCTGAAACTTACAAAAGTTCTATTGAAGATTTTTTCCTGCGATACAGAGGGATGTAGGGATAAAAGGCTGTTATTCTGGCCCATTTCGAGTTCGAGTCCCGGAGCATTCCTCTCACATGAACTTTGATACTTAAAACTGAACCTTTGACATTTCTCGTAAACACAACCACATTCATGAAACACGTTGTGCACATGCATCACCTGCACCCAGGCCCTGTAAAAGCACAAGGAATTGTGGAACTCAATCACTTTGAGAAAATGCCACACTTGACACAAGACGAAAGGAATCAGGTTATCGGTATGGTCAGCCAAGGTGCTTCAGATGTGTTGATTGCCAGGCACTTTAATGTGCATCCATCCACTGTAAGTCGACTCAGACAACGTTTTCGGGCTACCGGAAGTGTTGCTGATCGTCCGCGACCTGGTGCACCACCTGTGATAACAGCTCGACAAAACCGCAATATCCGAGTTTCACACTTGCGAAATCGGTTCCAAACAGTTGATGATTAGGCAAGGAGGACAATTGGGACAAGTCAACGTCATTTCAGCGCCCAAAAGGTGCAAGGACGCCTTGCTGCCTTCAACATCCGGTGTCGTCACCCGTACCGTGGTCCAACCTTATTGCATCGCCACAGACTTGCCAGACAGCGATGGGCAGCAAATGGGGCCAATCTTGGCAACAGGACATGGCCAGATGTCATTTTTTCAGATGAATCCAGGTTTAACTTATCCTTTGCAGATAACGTCCACAGATTTATCGACGTAAAGGAGAAAGACTTGCGCCAAACTGTGTCCTTGAACATGATCGTTTTGGAGGGGGTGGTGTCATGATCAGACCACAGACCATCAGAGGCTGCAGACCATCCAACAGCTGTTCCTGAGTAATGTGTGTCTTTCAATGCCCCAAAGACTGCGAGCATGTCTTGCAGCGCACGGTGGATACACACGATATTGACTGCAAGTGACCCCTCCTTTGTGTGATGTCGTTGTTGCGTCACTGATGTTGTTGTTGACTGGACATTTTCAGATGAAATTATTCACAGATGTTCACTTAAAACATATCTGCCAGTTAGGTTTAACATATGTTGAAATTAGTGTGAGTAAAGAAAGTATGAATGTCAAATTGCATTTTTAATGGCTTTCAGTATATACTGAATGTCAAATCAATATCATGGCTAAAAGCAGAAATCTTACAGACCATTCAATTTTTGCTTGCTTTATCCACACTTCCAAAACAATCAACAAGTTTTAGAAATATTCCGCAAATTTATTCCAAAGACATAATTACTCATAACATATCAAACATTCTTTGCATTTCCCATATGCTAAACCTGCAAAAATACCGTAACAGTATGAACTGGAATATTTTCATGGTCACATATCTAAATTCTCACTGAATTACCTGAGAGTCCCAAGATGTCACAAGGAATTCCTTGCTGATGACAGGCATTTCCTGTTCAAGCAAGTGTCCAAAGGATGATGTGTAGGGCTTTAACCCTTATCCCACCAAGTGGATCATTTGAGGCCCGAAGTGCACGTTGATGGTAAGCCAAAACTTCATTTCTTTATATAAATGTTCAGTAGTCAATGTGTTCCTGAAAATTACAATACTGATTGCTGTGAAAAAGTTTCAATTTAAATTAATTTGAAATAATTACCATTAATTTTAAAAAGCAAATATTATTACATTCCAGTCAACGCCACTTGATAAAGCTTCCTTACGAATACATTGCATAGTAACTGCCAATTAAAGATGAATCGTCCAGCAAGTTTGAGAAGAGGAACACTTTTTATGAATAGACAAATTGTTTACTGCAGTAGATGCGACGTTTCTGTGTAGATCCAAACACCATTATCAAGCAAATGATACACAACATATGCACAAGGAGAAATATATACATGAAAGGTATTTGGGTTTATATGTACGAGTCTCCACATTTGCATTTGAATGTGGTAGACAACGCCTGAAGGGTCTTCTTTGTTGCTTGTAGCTGGTTTACTATTGGCTTGTAGGATATGCTGAATTGATGTTCCTTTCTGGAACACAACATCTATGTTGGCTTGCTTCTTTAGTAATCTGCGGATATGGTGGCTGGTTGTATCGACAACGGGGATAATTGCTGACGTGGTGGTTTGGGTTGAGGGTGGTCTTGATGGTTCTGTTGACTAGATTAGCTGGGCACTGATTAAGGTTTATGAAGACATGGCGAAGGTGTTCTAACTCGACTTCAAGGCCTTGGGTTGTGGAGCCGATGTTCTTTGTTCTTCTGGCTAGGGTGGCGATTATACATCTCTTGACTTGCAGTGGGTGATTAGATGAGAAGTGAAGATATTGGTCTGTGCGGGTTGGTTTCCTGTAGACACTTGTTTGGAGTTTGTTGTTGTCTTTTCGACTTGGACGTCGAATTTCATGCGTGGATTTTGGGCATTAAGGTGTTTGAGAAGGCAGATGGGATCATCGGTGGGGTTGATTATGACAAAAGTGTCGTCATCTTTCCGGAACCAGCATATTGGTGTGACGGGTAAGGTGAGGAGGGCCTTGTCATGTAGATCTCGGTGATGATGGAGGAGAGAGGTGATCCCATAGGTTGACCATGGGTTTGTTGGTAGATTTTATCAGACCGGGTGAAGTATGTTGAACCTATACAGGAATGGAGGAGGCGGATGATGCTTTCTACTGTGAGATGGGTGTTTAGGTTTAGCGCGGATGTCTTCAACTTTTCTTCTAATGATGGCTAGGGGCTTCGTCTCTTGGTACATTGGTGAATAGATCAACCACATGATAACTCATTATTTTGCCTGGCTGGGTGATGGTGCTGATCTTGTTGCAGAATTCGTTGGAGTCTGAGATAAAGGATTTAGTTAATTTACCTAGAGGGCGAGAAGGCGGGCGAGATGCTTGGTGGTATTGTAATGAACTGTGTTTCTGGAACAGACAGGAGACGGACTCTGATGCGGTCTTTGTGGACCTTGATGGTGGCTCGGGCGTAGGGTGGTCTAGGATGGGGAACTGTGAGCTGCTTCTGAAGAGTCGGACCTAAGTTCTTACAGGAGGGTTTTGTGGTCTCGTTGAAGCAAGGTGGTGGGGTCTTTCGGTGTCATCTACTTTCCGGAAAAAGCATATTGGTGGGACGTGTGAGGTGAGGAGGGCCTTGCCTTCGAGTTCTGTCATGTAGATCTCGCTGATGATGGGGGAGAGATGTGATCCCATAGGTAGGCCATGGGATAAGAGAACTCTTAGAGGCAATCAACATCAAACGGCTCAACACGACAATCAACAGAGGTCAACGTTATTACATCCCTACAGCTTACGATCAAATAATAAAGAATAGCCAACCAACCAACCCTTTGGCTTCAGTCATTTCTTATCGCAACAAGTCTCATGTCAACACACATCAACCTCTTCTATTGTATAAACCCAAATACCTGTCATGTATATATTTCTCCTTGTGCAGATGCTGTGTATCATTTGCTAGATAACGGTGTTAGGATCTACACCGAAACGTCGCATCCACTGCAATATAGAAGTTGTCTATCCATAAAAAGTGTTCCTCTTCATCATCACACCAGCTTCTAAATGCCACTTAAGGAAGTTTGAGAAGCAATTTTCGCGATGTTTTGCTCCAACCTGCTGCTGCAGATGATGATGGTAGTGGTGCTGATGCAGTTCCTTCTGACAGTGGTTTAGATTCTGAGTTCAAACCTCACTTTGAAGAAAGTGTTAGAGACAGCAGTGACTGTTTCTAATAGTGAAGAAGAACGTAATATCCTGTCAGGTCCTTTGATTTAAATCAAAAGGGGGTGACCGGGCCTCACGTGTTGTATGCCACAAATTGCAACGTTGCAATTTGTTGTATAAAATTTGTGGATTGCAACGAGTTTCAAATTGTGAACTCCCGAGTTGAAAGCTTGGTGGGATAAGGGTTAATATGTTTTATAACTGTACATAAAACACTTCAATGACTTGCTGTTTGAACACCAGATGTTAAAAGAAATCTGAAGATCTGTTTCAGTTTGTGTTGCTCTTGATGTCATTGGTAATTGTGGTGATCTATTCCTCCTTTTTTTTCTCCTCTTAAAGATGTGCATCTGTTGCAACTGAAAAAAATAAATAACGCATGTGAGACCAAGTATGATATACTTAAGGAAATGTAAACAGTTCCTTACAGTGTTGACATCAATATATTATTGATAAATTAAGCATGTGGAAGTTATGTTTACCTGAACATGCTGCACCATAAACAAATGCTACATGGGTTTGTAATAATCAAGCTCATATTACAGAATACATTTGTGAGAAACACCTATTCAGAGCTATTGGTACCAATCAAAGTGTGGATATAATCATCATTGTTTACACGCTATTAAATAATTATTTAATTAATTACATTTATATTTAAGAATTACACCTGGAATTGCATTGCACATAAAGTTATCTCCTGGATAATTCCAACTGCAAGATACTTTATTTATTTACAAAGTTCCCGATAAAATGTTTTATGCAATAACTTTACAAATATTGACCAAATATTTGAAAATATTTTTGTGAGATTACAAAATATCTTTTACATTGTTATGGATAAACTTAACTGATATTTGCCATGATGAATTACGTAAGTTATAATAAATGCAACAACTGCAAAATCCAACTGTGGTGAGTTAATTTTTATCGTCACATTGGCAATATTTCAGCTATATCGTGACGAGAACAATTTATAATTATAGATCAATACAAATAGAAATTAAAAGTCTGTTGTCAAAGAACAGTTAAACTGCTAGTTTATCACATGTATTAAAGTAAAATTAGCACGCTATCATGAAACGATATTATTAAATAGAACAATACAATATAAAAATGGGGTATAGGTTGCCAACAACTGAAGGTAGATGGGGACGGGAACTTACAGTACTTTTGCTACCTGCATGGACCCTATCTGGATTTACATCATCCCCTCAGCTGTTGACAGTTTAGACATTAATTTAAACGAACACATATACTATGATTAAAATGTGGTGAGATTAAACCTTCTTTGAAAGATATGGTCCTACATACCCTCTCAGGGGACAATAAAATGCCTAAGCACAAAGATCGTGACATCTCTCAACCTGGACCGATTGTTTCACAACAGCCTAAGCTCAAGGATCGTGACATCTCTCAACTGGGGCCATTGTTCCACAACAGACTCCGCACACACCTCTTGACATCTCCCAGCCTGCTCCACATCTGATCTTTCCTTCATAAATCTGGCGTCATCTAGATCTTTGTGACCATGCACATCAAAGGAAAAGTTGCCATAATTACCGGCGGTGCAGGTGCTCTTGGACAAGCAATGGCCAGAGCTTTGTTGGAGAAAGAAGCCAAGGTAACGCAAGAATAATCAGTCTGAGGTCATGTTACTGTTTTTCATCCTATGTTCAAACGAACAGTTTGCAGTTCCGTGGCCTCATTCAGTGGCGTCCCCTCAGCTGGGGTCGTTAGTGTTTTGTATCGTATTTGCATTTCCCCTTAGGGAAGAGCTGTTTGACCAATGAGTGTTACTCATATGACACAGACAATATTAAGTTATAGAACTTGTGTTGTATAAAGCGTTGACGTTATTGAACATAAGCGAACGTTCGACTTTGTTGGGCCAGTTAAAGCAGCCTTATGTTACAACAATGATGTCAGCGTAACATGGCCTTATGGCTTAAAGAGACACTGATCTTGTGCTATTCCTGGGACTGGTTAATGCTTTTGTTACTTTTTTTCCTCCGCGAGTACCCGGATGATATCCCAGAATACGTGACTGGGTTGTGATCATCTTTGTCAGCAAAGATGAAACACCAATTACAATTTCCATCTTGATTATTGTGATGTATCAGTGTTTAAATACAAACATACCACTTTAATATAATCATTTAACAAACTTTCACACCTTTAAAATGAAACGTTACCTCAAAAGATGAATCAAGGTTGAAGTCGGACATGAAAATCCGCCCATGCTAGTCGTAAGACGCGACCAACGAAGATTGGGTGGTCAGGCTCACAGGCTTGGTTGAAACATCTCATCTGATTCCAAATGCGTAGATCGGATGCTCATGATGTTGATCACTGGATTGGGTGATCCGTACGCGATTATTACAGACTGCTATATATAGCTGTATTATTGCTAAGTGTGGCGTTAAAAAGAAAAGAAAAAAGAAGACCCTGAATTAACATCGATTTGTCAAGAAAATATTAATACCAATTCGATGCTTCTTAGATAAAGTATATTGTATATTATACACCTAAATCTACGTAGATGATAATTTATTTTATGCTGTGGCAATAATACACTCAGGACAAAGTACACAAACATCAAGCTTATACCTTTGCGCGGCAGTTTCAGATAAAGAGGAGTCGGTATTATCACTGCATCGTCTGTGTCGATGAATATAATGATAGGAGTTTTATGTCATGATTTGATTTCAATAAATGTCAAAGGGGATGTTTTTATAAACACTAGCCAAGAGCCTCGCTTGTGTCTTTAAGTCATATTTCGAGAAAACTGTGTGGCTCTTCCCCACAAAACATCGATATGTGTGTTTTATGTCTCAACAAATGAGACAGTATTAAAGGAGTAACTAACTCATTAGTAGGGTAGAAAAAAGCAAGGGTAGTTAATATTTTTCCAGTGTAGCTGTCGAAGAATTAAGCTACCGTTTTTACCGGGTTGAGAGATTCTTAAACAGAGAGCAATGGCAGTTAATGGCATGTATCTTTTGTACCATGTACATCACTAAGCAGGTCTGGACTTTCCCCTCACTCCTCACTAAATTCTGACGCCACCATCAAAATACAAAATATCTCTGATTTCCTAGCCGCTGTTGAAATCTGAATCTTGATGTGATACAAAATACTTTAACCCTTTTCACACTCCTAAAAAACAAGGTACTTTATATAAACAAAATGTTTCTCAAGTAAAGGTGTGTTAAGGCTGTTGCTTGTTTGTGCAAGAATAAGAAAACAGAATAATAATAATAATAGATATGTAGTTGAAACAGCTGGATGACAGTCCTTTTGTTGTCCATTTAAAGACCAGTGCCAGACAAATCACCATTAGTACCACTTGTTGACGTTTTCGCATCATCAATCTCCGTCTCTCCAGGCAGAAAAACTTATGCAGACCAAAATGTTAATTCTTTAACATCATGTTATATTCTCGATATATCATTTGTTTAACACAGGTGTGTATCTTTGACATCCATGCTGACAGAGGTGCTGAGATAGAGTCTTCACTACAGAGTCAGTTCGGAGGAGACAAAGTGTCTTTCTCGCTGTGCGATGTAACTGACGAAAAGGGTTTTAAAGGTATGGATCGAAATGACCTTACCTCTACACATAATTCGCCTAAGTAAAGAGTAAGATTAATGTGCAGTGAAATATTTCTATGAATGGTTCAGCTAAACCATACATTTTCATAAATTATGGAATCAGCAAGAATGGAGCTCAAGGGGTCGGGGATCTTCACATTTGGGAACGGATACAGATTTGTTGGGTCGTTGGTTCTGAAGATTGTAGTTGTCTCATTATCATGACATATGGCATTGCCGTACACGTTAGTCGATCCGATGGTTTCTTTCCAACATTATGTTTGTTTATTTTAATGAAAACATTTTATGTAAAGGATGATGTGATTTTCAGAACGAGTAAGTCCTAAAACACGATTGTAAGAATTTGTATTGGAACTTGATATTTGCGTGTGCCGACTCGTCACCAAACCACATGTCCCACATTATCCTCAAGGTGTACATTTAATGTCATAGATGACGTTTCTGGTTTGACATTAAAGAGTCTTGAAGAGCAGTTTTTGTTCTCTGTGCTGCAACAGTAGTGTTCGATGAGTTTTACTGTCTTCACAAACAATAATAATGAACCCTTCTCAATACATGTTCTTCCTTGTTTCTAAGAGACCTTCGACGGCGTCGCGACACGTTATGGACAGGTGGACATCATGATCAATAATGCAGCCGTCATCAACGAGAAGATAGACATTGACAAGATGCTGATGGTTAACCTGGTGAGAGAACACAGCTGATTCAATATTGTTATGAGAGTGTGTGTGTGTGTGTGTGTGTGTGTGTGTGTGTGTATTTAATTTGTAATATCACATTGATTAAGTGATAGTCATTATGGGTCACAATGTTTAAAGTTTTGAGCGTGGGTTTTGGCTGCATTATCTCGCATCATATATGTTTTGAGTGGCAATAGTATTTGTAGCGTGCACGCCTTTTGATAGCTTCCCCAGAGTTGCCTCCCTTGGCTGGGTTTATTTGGTTTTGAATTCCGGGTCTTGTCACGTCGTGTGTTTTCCACGCGGTTCCATGGCGTTCTGAGAGAATAATGATGGAGCCTAGCTTTGCTAGAATGCTCGAGAACTGTGTAAGAGCTACATAAAGGCTGGTTGTAGAGTAGTGCACTACAGGACTATTCACATGACTGGATTTATACACATCTGTCTGCCATCGTCGAGTTTCTCAACATTTCAAGACTGACCGTGCTTGCCTGCTGTCATTGTAAACAACCTTCAATCAGTATATCTGTTCTCACTGTAAATTTCAAGACTGGCGAGTTTATATCTTATATATGTGATTCCAATATTAAGAGGTGAGTGAGTTAAAAGTTAACGTCACGCATCGGCAATATTGCAACCATATCGTGACGAGAACAGTTGATATCAATAGGCAAATCAATAAATGTACAACGTAAAACCCTGTCATCGAAGGACAGTAAAACAACTAGAATATCACAGATATACATGTAAAACTAGTAATGAAATCTAAAACATTCTAACTATAGGGAACAACACAATATAAAAATAGGCTATAAATCGCCAACAACTGAAGGTAGATCACCATGCCAGGGACCATGTGGACTTACAATATTTAGATTTGTGTCTCAATTGCACTGTCACTAGAAATCTGTATTGTCATTCATTGTAGCTTGCTTCATTGTTTGTTCAATATACTATTGAATGTCTGAATATTATTGACTTGTCTGTGTTCTATTTTGCTGGTTCATTACACGGGATTCTTAAACCATTTGTCAGTGGCAAATTATTAACCATAACAAAATGACCTGTCGATGATGGTCAAAGAGGTGTATTTGTTTCTTTGTCCAATATTCCAGCTCATGACAGCGGTCTGAAAATAATGAAAATATGTCATTAGACCACAAATGTATCAGTCAGGCCAGCAAGCCGATCACCAGTTCTATCCAACATGTTCACGGCTGAAGTAGTGCTGTAGAGCAGATAGCTTCTATCAGTCGTCATCAAGATGTGTTCAAGACTGGTTACTGCAAAAACAACTCATCAGTTGAACATCAGTTCCTGAAAGTCCCGAGGATCAGTTGTGTTATCAAATGTTTGAGAAAAGAAAACAGCCACCAATATAGTCACGGCAATCTCCTGAATTGAAATGGGGTTGCTGAAACTAAATCGCTCAGTTTCAAGAGAAATGTCACATTGAAAGCCTGCATGATCACCCCCTGGTACCAGACACACAAACACTCAGTCGTCTGATGATGTGAGATATTGTCAGTATTCTTTTAGTCGCCGATATGGTCACTATCCAACTCCCATAACATCTAGGGTAGCGTGAAGCTGACAACAAAGCACTGACGTTGTTGGCTTCAAAGAAGTCCTTCACAATTATACCTGCATGGGGTCCTCTCCTCGTCATGTTGATAAAGGACACCATGTGAGTGGCTATTGAAGTTGGAAGAAGCATATCATACATGTCCTTCTATTAACGATAACCAGTTGTGTTCTCCTGCCCACAAATTCCTCCTACACGATAACGCCCTTCCACCATATGGCATGGCATCTTGAATGACGTTCCGTCTCCCTTCGACAGTGAACACGCTGTTTCCATCAACTTGTCTGAACAGACAAAACCATTTTTCACCAGACCCTCTGCCTGTTCCATCTCTACCAATGACGTACACTAAACATCTCAATTCTGGCGGTGGTGTTCGATTCTTTTGTGAGATCTGTGAATCTAAAAAATATGTTCATGTCAGTGTACGCAAAGAATAAGGAGTGAAACATTGATGTGTCGAATACCCATTCAGAGTCCAACAATATGGTTGTGTGATGTATAATAACATCAACTTTCAACGGACCCACACAAAGACGTCGGAAGAGTGTAACGAATATTTAACATATTGGGATACCTCTGTGTATATACAGTTGTGATAACTTCAATATGCTTCATAAGAGAACAATTCCCAGGGACGTCAGTTCTGTCCTCACACTGTGGCAGAAAGTGAGTTTCGTTATGATTATATATGTGCGTTACGGATTAGTGTGAAAATGTTCAGGGTGATTTGAAATGTAACACACACAACACATCTATAGAACTTGCAAATGATGTGAACAGCAGTTTGAAATTTATTGCACGTGTAAATTGGCAGTGTGACTATTATCATATATCAAATACAACATGCGCATGTTACAGTCTCTTGTTATGAATTTATAGAAAGTACATCTCATTTATTATTCACTCTTCAAAAGGAGAAACGGATAAGCCATTTATAGGCGGTATTGCGTTAGTTTCAGAGCAATTGTTTCAAGTTTATAGACAAGGAGTTCGCCATCACCACAGCAGCCTTTATTCTGGTGTTTCTGTTTACTTGAGTTCAGAAGATGGACAAGTCAGTAATTTGTATGGCCACCAATTGGCAACAATTACTATTTGGCACCGTCTCGCAGCAGACTGGATAAGTCAAAGAAGTCGCTCCCACGGAGTTCTTCACCACTCTTCCTGCAATGCGATGGCTACATGTGGATGTGTCTGAGGCGTGTTTTGACGTTGACCTACACGTCTATCGAGTTCATTCCATAGGTGTTCGATCTGGTGATCGGGAAGGCCATGGCAAGACACTGACGTTAGAATTGGCAAGGTAGCAGACTGTGAGGAGTGCTGTATGTAAAGGAGCGTTGTCATGCTGGAACAACTCCCTCTGTAGGTCCATAATCGGAAACATGTGACGTTGATGCACCGATTTGCTGTCAAATTACCCTGACCCTCCACCATATCAGATCTTTGTGTGCTGGATATCGCACCCAACACCCACCATGACACAGTCTCAGCCGAAAGTGTTATATTTTTGCAATTAGGGGCAAAACGTTTCATTTCTCCGATCCCAACGGTAAACACACTGTCTTCCATCTCGCCGAAGTGAAGACGAAATGGTGATTCATCACTAAGTCCAGTCTCGTCTCCAGTTTCTAAGCTTCCAGTCCCAGACTCTACGGCCCCATTGCAAACAGTTGCGCTGATGGACGTCTCTCAAAACAAAGGGCGACAACTTGGTCGAATCCACACTTCACATTCGATTCCTGACATTTTAGGTCTGAAATTCGTCACAGTTCAGTTTGGATGTAGCGTTCCTGGGCTTGGGTGGTACCTCTTGGATAATGGCCTTCTCCGGGCGACGTTGGATGGAATGGATATGCCGGAAGCAATCCCAAAGGCAACATAATGTGCTCTGATGAACGTTGAAATGTCGGGTTGAACTGCAGACTGCGACTCCCAAGCTTCAAGGCGGACTATGGCCATGTTTCGATTGGCGGCTCTGTCGTAACATGATGATTTCACTCTTAAAATCTAAACACAACGTTTGTCTTTTCATGATGTATTTACGGCATTAAACTTATATTTCCGCGTGTTTGGTTTATGTTTTCTTGGTGACATTTTTGGCGAATATTCATCCAAACGCTACAAAACAAGGAAATTTTGAAATTGCGCGTTTGACTACGCTGAAGCTGTTTATACAACACAAAGATGACGTTTTTGGAAAGAAATGGGTATATTGTATTGTACAGCAACAGGAGTCGAATATTCTCAAAATCACTTTTGAAGTGGTAACCAGCATTACATCAAACTCATCTATTGTATAAACTCACTCTGTATGTGTATTTCAATCAATATCACTCTGTACATCAACCTACTCTCACTCAAATCATTAATTAGCAATCCAAATTACATCCACCCTGTCAATTGTATATACTCACTATGCCGCTGTGTATATATTCTCCTTGTTTTCAACTCTTTGTATCACCTTTAAAACTTCTAAAATGCCTCCCAAAGACGTTAACAGTAGAAAAGTTGACCTGCATGTTATTAAAACGGTTGTATGTAAGTAATTTACTGTGAAGAGAAATGTAGATGCAAATACAACTGTAGAAAAAGAGCTACATACATTTTCATTAAGCACATAAAACTGTCCCTGTCTTCGCAGGGTGGCACCATCGAGGTTCGAACCTCGCCATCAAACATATGAGGAAGGATGAAGGTGGGGGAAGGTGGTGTGAGGGTCGTCAACGTCTCCTCCATTACAGGTAGGAGATGTTGCCTCCGTGATCGAGATAAATATAGAGTACCAGTTAAAGACTGATAAAGAACCACCATACTTGTATAAATACCGCTCTTGTTCTCTTTATCATATGATTTAAACCAGCCTTTTGGGCCAAAGAAGAAACTGAAGGCGTATTGGACCTTTGTTGAAGGGTGGAGAATTTGCTGTATTAACAATCAAAATATCCAAAACTTTAGACTTGGCATGAGTTCAAAAGGTATATTTCAAAACTAATTCTGAAACGTCATTACATGTTATTCTTTTAAACTTAAAAAAGGTATTCGCAATAATACATACACATCCTTGTTCCTTCAGTTTTCGAATTACATAAGAAACGTTTCACGTAAAGGTCAGGTGTATGAAGGAATATAGAAGCGAAGTGAATTATTCTGTGTGGCCATGACACAAATTACCAAGCACATACTA